>NC_043758.1:11448847-11716347 GCF_902148845.1 Salarias fasciatus | reverse complement strand
GTTATTTTTTTCCGTTCTGGTTCTCTTCTTCGAGTTCACATGACCCAGGGTTCCACTTTCTGCAAGTGTGCATGTTCTTCCTGTCAATATTTCATTATTCCAGCTTGTCTTCAATTAGTCCTGAAAACGGTATAAACTGTGGCAAGACTGATACAAAGTGTTTCTTAAGTCAGCTGTAAGACAGCTTTCTTGGTTTTCCCTCACAGAAGACATTAGGGAAAGCCAGATGGTGACACTTAACCCAAGCAGAGCTGTATTAAAGTAACACCTGTGCTTTTCCCGCAGCCACAAGTCAATGGAACATGAGGATAAGAGTCAGGTTCTCTTGTCGGGAAACTCCACAGGTGACGCTGATGTCTGTCTGTACTTGACGCAGGTTTGCTGTTTTTCTCTCTTGCAGTTAGACGATCATCTCATTCTTTGGCCACTGACATGTTTGAGCAGCACCTGGGGGCTCACCTCCTGCAGGTAACTATCGCAGCACTCGCACCCTCCCACGACCTACCGTGTGTTTACATGATGCGCCAGCTTCCTGACAGTCCTGTGCTTTCGACAGGTTATCTTAACAAACAGTAGATTTTCCCCTGAACCTCTTCTCTGGATTTATCTGGAAAGTTTTAGATGTCTGTTTTTTTTGTCGAGATGTGTGTGCTTTATTTTATATGCATAGAGGTCCCAGTTTTTCAGATGAATCACAAGGTCAGGTGTAATTTGTATTGCAGTTGCTGTGTAAGCTCAGTCTGAACTGGCTCAAGTCTTCTTTTCATCACTTATATTCCTAGACAAGCTTCTAAAATCACACACACACACACACACCGCATTAACCTCAGATGTTCGGACAATATTGTTGGCTGCCAAAGAATGCCTCCCTTTTTACACTGACAGATGAATAGAGCCTGAGGGGTATTTCGGGGCAAGAGGGCTGCAGGGGTGACGAAATGCAGAATGCAGAAACAAAAAATCCACAGAGGAGGTGCAAAGAAAGTAGATTGTACTTTGGAGTGTGGGGGGGGGGAGCTTAGAGAGGAGAGCTGGTTGGAGCAGCAGAGGAAACAGGTAGGAGTGGGGAGAGAAAGAAAAGAGAGAATTTGGAAGTGAGAGGCTTGTGGTAAAACAAAGAAATGTTACATATGTCTGCTCTCCTGTCGCATTTTAAAGAGGAATGGAGGCTTAGGGAGAGGCGCTGATAGAAATCAAATTAACGCTCCAGAAAAACTGTATGATTCTTCCCTCCCAGCCGTCCTCCCGCCGTAATAGCCTGATAATTGCACTTTAGTTCTCCGACATTCAGGCGGCTGGTTTCTCCTCGCCGCGACACACGACGCCCCACACCCCGGCCACACATTTGCATACTGGATGTGTCAGTTGCATAAATTACCACTGCCACTTTAAGCACTGGGCCGCCAAAATAGCAATCATTTTTCTAGAGCAAAGTGGTCCTGGTCTGGGTGCATGTGTGCGAGGCCGAGGCTACGTCGGCTCACTTCTGGACGCTTGTTATGACGATTAATATTATTCTCTGAAGCAGTCCCCTCTAATGGGCTGGCTGTATACCTTTCACTTCTCATTAGAATCACTGCAGACTGTAATGACTCCGGTCCTGTCTGCATCTGCGTCTGTACCCGTATGTGTGTGTGTGTTTATGCGTGTGTGCGGCCGGAGATCCGGGACGAAGCCCCGACTCTTGAGTTTATTGCAGTTGATTGAAACAACCTCGCCGTATAAGCTCAGCTTCTCTCGTCTCTTTGCCGTGTTTGTTTGTGTGTGTTTGTGCACGCGTGGTATATCTGTCTCGGCGTTGCTCTCGGTGTGTTTGGTAATGCAGGTCTTGCTCGCAGATGGTGCACGAGGCTGCGGCTTGCATCTATGGGAGTTGTTTCATGTCTGCCCACATTTATGCATGTATGTGTCTTTGTGTGCGAGCGCACTTGTGAATTGAGAGAAGAGGCCGAGGGGTGACAGGTTGTTTGTTCTCTAGCTCATTGTAATTTGTTCGATACACACTAATTGCTCTAATTTGTCTGTCTTGTTTCTGTTTGCCTTTATGTCTGTCCGTGTGTGTGTGTCTGTGTGTGTGGGTGTGCAGTCTCTCGATGGTTTTGTGTTTGTGGTCAGCCATGAGGGACGCTTCCTCTACATCTCAGAGACAGTTTCTATCTACCTGGGACTCTCACAGGTAAGATGACCTCACCTCACTCTTCCTCTCGCACACATAAGAATAATCCTTTGTACACAAGTACATTTGCACACACGTGTCTGTCTTCTGCTTACGCTTTTATATCCCCTCCCAGGAGTGTACGTATGTGTGTGTGTGTGTGTGTGTATGTGTGTGAGTGTGAATATCTTTGACTGCACTCTCGGAGCTCATCTCTGGAGTGCAACTCTCACAGGGGCAGTGCTACTGTCTTCCTGCCTCTCTCGGCCACCCTCTCTCCCTCTCCAGGTGCTCACCTCTGTTGATTGCCTGTGGCCTCTTGTACTGTGAATGTTAAGTCCTGCCATTTTGCCCAGATGCATAAATAATAACAGTAATTACTGGCCCAGCAATCAAAGTGTCGCCCCAGCGCGCTGGGCCTGTCTAGGGGAACAAATCGATAGGCATCTTAAAAGCCACATTGATTGTAGGGAGGGGGAAAAACACCAAGGGGGATGGGAAGATAGATAGAGACAGCCAGAGAGAAAGAGAGGGGGAGGAAAGGAGGAGAGGTGTGATAAGAAAGAGATGTTTCAAAGTAAGAAGAATAGGTACAGCACGGGAGCGAGAGAGAGGGAGGGAGGGAGAGGAAGAGGGAAGTTAGTGCAACAGAAACAGAACTAATGGAGTGGAGGTTTTTCAATGTGTAAATTTGCTGTGATTGAAAGCTATCATTGTCAACATTAAAGGACACTTTTGAGTGTTTTCTTTTTTTTCTTCTCTCTAGTACAGCTCTCTGTCTTGGTAAATACATTCAGAAGTCATCAGTTGCTGTTATCACTGCCGTGCCTGTGTGAGCCGTGTAGAAGCTTCTCGCTCAGACAGGGCAGCGATGTTCAAGATGGGGCAAAAAAGTCCACAGCCGGGGTGAAAATGCTTCACTGTCAAAGCCGACGAAGCAAATGCATGTTTTCAAAAGTTAAAGTCATTTAGTAGAGTTTTAGATTTAGTGGGTGATGATGACCTCAGACAGTCTTTATTATTGTCAGATGAACTTTGCAGTAGAGTTTAACACAGGCTTCGAGCAAAATGTATAGATGCTTAGACAAAAGCGATAACGCTTGTCCTGCAGTTTACACCACAAATTGTAAACTCTTGTTTTTATCGTTTTTTTTCTGCATCAGCTTTAACTGCAGTCTGAATGCAGTAACTGCCTGCTGTTGGTGTATTGTGGAATATTCCTCTTTTCTCTTCCTAACAGCCTTCAGAAATTAAACCCCATCCTCACTGTCACTTGATGAGGACGGCATTTTTAAGTCCTGTTCACCATAATTATAAGCAGATGTTTGTATTTTTTCATGTTCTTGAAAATGTCCCTTTTTCTACTCGACTTTCATTCCTGCTTCACTGTTGATCATGCTCATCTGTTGCTTCTAGCATTTCTTTTTTGCACCGTTAGTCTCACCCCGACAATAAATTCACTTCACTTGAAGCAATGTGAGAATTCAAACCGCACGCCAAAACAAGGTCATCAAGGGAAAAGATGAATCACCACGTTGAGCGAGAAACACAGAACGCACAGACTGAGTATTCACAGTTTTCTGTGTGACGTCTTGGTCGAATCTTTGACTTTTTAGCCATACTGTATTAAAATACAGCATATAAAATTGTTAAATGTTTTGTGTTTTCTCATCAGAATCTGTCATATACAAAAACAGATGCCTGTGTATTGCGTGTGCACGTACTCAAATGGATCAAACGTGGGGAATTAAAAGATACCGATCCAACAGTCAGAGTGACCTAAACCTAAAGATAGAACAAAAAAATGGGTGAAATGGAGCGAGCCAGACAGACAATTACAAGAGAGACTGAAAATAAAGCAGATGAATAAAGGACAGACAGTGGTAAAGTGAAGAGCGAGAGAGGGGGAGTCTGAGTGTGTAAATAGAGTTTAAATGTGCAGTAGGAATGAAATTCGCCTTGGGATTGCCTAGGTAAACAAGACAGCCGAGGCTTTGGTGGAGATGCTAATAAAACAGAGCTGTTCTTATCAGCTGAGCAGATGGCCTAACCCATCACATCTACTCAAACAGGGCCTAAGCCATCAGCATTCTAATGAAATTATTTATGATCGAAGATTACGTTCAAAACCTTGAGCATACAACTCTGCGTTTACCTTCCCGAAAAGATGAGAGCGTCGCGGACAGAAGAGGTTTATGATCAGAAAGAGACAGCCAGAAAGGGCAGATAGAGTGAGTTAGTAGGGTGTGTGAGAGGGAATATATAGTGTGTTTATGGACACAAAACGGCGAGGAAGAAAAACATAGAAGAAGAGAAAGCAGAAAGGTGGGAGGGGGAGGACAAAAACACTTCGATATACTTTGTTGGCGAGTAGAGGCGGACGCAGGGGAGAGGGGAAGGACAGACAAACAAACGATCTTCTGAGCGAGAAAGTCTAACCGGTGGTTTGTTTTAGAGGGCATGTCGCCCCTGTGGACCGCCCCTGCCCCGCATCTCCTGTCCCCCCTGTCTGACCCCTCTGCCCTGGCTTACACCCTGGGCCGCTCCCCTGACAGTGGGGTTGCTTAGCCGGCTTAGCCCAGGTCAGGCACCTTGACCAAGGGCACAGCCCGCCGCCCACTCCCCCGGCGCCTACAGGTTTTTCCCCCCCACTCGTTCACTGTCCGGGCTGGACGCGCAGTGATGAACCTGGGAACGCCACCTCGCAGATGAGACTCCTCCACCTATTGGGAGGTGGAGGAGTCGAGGGAAGGATGGATGAAGGGGCAAAAAAGTGAGGAAGATGAGGAATTGCAGGGAGGAGACATGAAAAGGATGGAGAAGTAAGGGTACGGGCCAGGAGAAGGAAAAACAGGGATAAATGGGGTAAAGAGAAGGGAGGAAGGATGGTAGATTGAGGGAGGAGAGAATTGATCTGCGAATGGTTAGTATGCAGCCCCCGCTCCCCCTCCCCCACCCCCACCCTCCTCCCCCCCCTCCCTCCCTCTCTCCTCTCCCATCAGTCAGTGAGGGCTGAGGGCTGAGAGTATGTTGTGGACCACTGCCCGGATGCCTCATACATATTAAAGCCCCCTGCTATTATTTATATCATGTCTCTCCTTCCCCTGCTCGCTGCCCCCCATCCCCACCGCACCTCCATACATACATGCACGTGCACGCACGCACGCACGCACGCACACAAGTCCGCACAGATGCACTGACAGACAACTACTCACACAAACAATGACACACAATGACACACGGAGACATAAAAACAGACAGTCTAGTCACATACGCAGAGAAACAGAGGCGCGCCGTGTGCCTGCACACGCACACGCACACACGTGCACTCACGCGCGCGCGCACACACACACCCTCTTTCTCTGAGATTTGAATGATCTCGGTCTCTCCTCACGTCTCCCTTCGCGCCACATCCTATACCTGTTTTTATGTCTGAGCCTGACTCATCCTCTCAATCGCTCCGTCTCTTTCTCATCTTCTCATTTCTGTCTGATCTTTTTTCAATCCCTCCCTCCTGCATGTGATGGAGTGATATTATTCGGATTGGTCTTAAGCCCGGTAAAGCTCCATAAGGACCTGTTTGTCTCTCTTCCTTGTTTTCCAATACCACAGGGCCAGGGGATTGTGTCCCCTTCACATGGCCTGTCCAGTGTTCTGAGCGGAGGTAAATTCAGTCCTTCTTTTGAAAACGAACAATTCGCTTTGGAGATAAATTGCTATTCATGAAATACACCTTTAACCTGGGACAAGCAGACAGACAGGCTGAGAGATAAATAGATCCTGAATGTAATCAGTATTTTAGGCAGCGCTCAAACCTTGGTTCATTCAGAATGTCTGAAACCAAACTCTGTCACCTAATTTGTCAAATACTCATCATCTCAAAAGGTACATGTGGACAAAATTGAAAACATTATTGAACGATTCGGTTTAAGCAAGAAGTGATTGCAAGATGCGGATGCTGTATTTGTACAGTTAAGGAGAAGAGACATCAGGAAAACACTTCTGTCTATTCAGACTTTTGTGTGCCTTTCTGTGTGCATTCTTTAAAATTTGAATAAGTATTTTCATTGCCTTAAACATGATGGTTTGGCCATTATGCTTAATTTTAAAGCAGTTTATTGCAACCCACTCTCATCCACTTGTGTTATCCTCACTTGTTGCTTGAAAAGAAAAGAGTAGTTAAGTTTGACCTCCGTTACCATCTTCACTATTAAAATGTGAAGTTCTTGCCAAATACAATAAAAACACACACGTCAAGCTATATAATTTATATAGTTTCCAGAAGAGCCTCATCTGCAGTGAATGTGTTGTTTGGTGACAGGTGGAGTTAGTTATTGGCTCTCATTTTAAAGATTCAATTCTACACTTCGAAGTTTTCAATTAAAAGAAGGATTTTCAACTTTTTACAAAGATGATTTTGATACTAAACTTCAAGATTTAAATCATATAATTTTGATAATAATAAGAAAAAAGGTTTTTTTTTTCCTTATTAGTATTTTAGTATTTTCTCTTTGCAGCTGTTTTTTGTTATTCTCACCATTTTATACTATCCATTGTACGTTTCACATTTAATCTACAGTTAATCTTTCTTGTCATATAATTTGCAGCTGAAGAAATTAGTTCCTAACCTTTATATAAATTTCATAGCCAGATCATTTCATATGACAGAATAATTTGCTGATTTTTGTTTTGTCACCACCAAACGACTTTGAATTCTGAAATCACTTGCACGCCTTTTGGTTCACACTGGCTACTTTTATTTTATCCAGACTGTGGCTAAAAATACCCATTAAACATATTCTCGGTGTTAAAAGTCACATTAATTTAAAATGCATACGTTTAAAAATAGTGATGAAGTAGTCAGTTTGTGGGTCAGTTTAGGCCTCTTTTCACACGCTGTTAAAATCTGACAGTAAAACCGTGATGAGTTATTTTTCTTGGTGCCAATCAAATCTAGCCTGTAATCTTATGTTGAAGGCAGGTAGCATAATTCCAAGAAGAAAGGCATCTCTTGAGAAATTAAGCACTGCACATGTTTTTGGCTGTGAAACTCCATCCCCTACATCATCTTCCTTCCCCCAGTGGGGTTTCCTATAACCCCCCCCCTCGTCCAGCTCGCCCACCGTCAATCGCTCTGGTCTCTCTGCTCCCGCCTTCCCCGTTCCCCCTTCTTTCTCTCCCCCGGCTGTGATGTCCTTGAGGGCCTGCTGAAGCTCCCATAAAGCCTGCAGTAAATGGCTCTAATCCGGTAATAAATGGCTGTGTCCTACAGACAAGGGTGTGAGGCTGCTGCAGCCACGGCTTTATCAGATGGAATCGCATTGGCACGCACACACACATACATTCACAGATGAAATAGGAGCTGCATAGATGTGTACAAACATGCATGCTGCTTCCCCCGCCACCGCCACCACTCTTTCTGACACGCGTGCACGCGCACGCACTCATTTACAGCCTCAGATGGAATCACACCTTTTCCGATTGTGCCGCTTTTATGAATGCCATGCAAGAGCAGCGCCATTATTACCTTTAAATGATTAGAGATGCGACTGTGATGCATTATGATGATAGGATCATATAGAGCCGTATGAGCTGTTGCGGGGCTCTTTACGCCTGCCGGGATGAACTGTAACTGAATGAAGAAGCAGGGAGGGACACGGGGAATAAGAAGAATAGTAATGTGACCTTTGGAGATAGTTGGAGTTCACCTGTTTTTAATCAGCAAATACAATTGATTTTTATCTCCCCTGGTTTTTTATTTGTGTAGCTCTGTAGTCACTTGGTCCTCCGAGACTAGACTTAAATGTATGTGTGTGTTAGGGCGGCGGTGACGGTGGAGTGTGTCTTACAACCTCCACATTCCTTGTTGAGTTGTAACCCAGAGCGGTGCTTTCATTTTCCTGTCATAACGTCTATTGATTTTTTTTTTCCTTTGTGTGTGTGTGTGTGTGTGTGTGTGTGAGGTGTGAGTGAGTGAGTGTGTGTGTGTGTGTGTATGTGTGGGCGCACGCGCCCGCTCTCGCTCATAAGTAGTTATTTGTGCTCCGAGCGCCCGGTTTTGATGGCCGTGCCTCTGTTCAGGTGGAGCTGACCGGCAGCAGCGTGTTCGACTACATCCACCCGGCCGACCACGTGGAGATGGCGGAGCGGCTGGGGATCAGGCCGCACCTGCGGGCCGAGGCCGGCTGCCACACGGCGCCCGAGAGCGCCTCCAGCTCCGCGTCCGCCTCCTCGTTAGCTGGTACACCTGAACCTGGTACTGCTCTGCTGCCTATTCAACGCAGGAAAGATGAAAACCTGAAATATATCCCTGCCTTCAGGAACTAATGGCCTGAGTAATTTTTCTGTCCAGGAATGATGCTGAGAAAAAAAAAAAAAAGATCCTCCGTCCTTAGTTGAACAGTTTATATTGCTTCAGCTTTATAGGATAACAGCCTGGAGTGTGACTTTGGCCATTTTATTTAGCCCAAATGTTAAGACAAAGTTATTTTTAGATATGAATTTATTCTGTAATTTAACTTTAAAAAATTACTTAGGCCAGTAGTGAATGAACTCCATGGCAAAACTCTCCTTTTCTCTTAATTTCAGATTAAGCATCTTAAACCCATCAGGCAAAAATTACTTAATATTTTAAAGATGATCATGAATCCTTAAAGGTATATGTATTATCAAGAAACATTGCGTTTTGTTTTTAATCAAGTCAAATACTTAATAAATTACCAGTTTTGAATTTTGCTTGTGTATTTATGGTCTTTAGGCCTCAATGGATTTACAACATCAAATCAAACTTTTCATGCAGCGTATTTCAATATTTTCCAAGGACATTGTCATGAATAGATTTTCCAAATAGTCAACAAAATGAACTCATTAATGCATTTTTTTTAATTTAAAGTAATAACATTAATAACAAAGTTAAACAAAGCACTTCGCCTTTGAATAAAATTGATCTATGTGATCTATGATGTATTCATCCTGAATTTGTACCAATGAAGTGAAGTTTGTGTCGTTTGTTGAATGCATATGTCTGTCTTACCTGTCGTCCCAGCAGCTCCATCGAGTCCTCATTCCCCCGCCGACGATCCCCCCGACCGTGGCTTCTTCATCCGCATGAAGTCCACGCTCACCAAAAGAGGCCTGCACGTCAAGTCTTCTGGATACAAGGTATCCGAGGAGATCCTCTCTCTCAATGAATTGTGCCACAAGTTCAGACTGACTGTAGAGCAGAGTACAGTCACCTCCATCATAGAGCCAGTGGCATGAAGTACAGTCTGAGGGGCGGTATCTTCACTGCAGGTCCCCTGATCAGGTCCTTGATTCCTCAACTAGTTGCATCAGGAAAAAAGTATCGTGAAACTTTTGTCAAATCAAAATCAGGATCACGTAATCTTCTGTCTTTCAAGCGACCTTGAAAAGATATATACTCACTCTTAATGCATGAAGATGAATTAAATGTGTTTTAGACAGAATTTATTAAAAAATAGAACTTTAGGTCATCTTAAAGAATTGCTGCTATTAGAAGACGTGGTCTGTTTATTCACTTTGCATTTTCTAGGAGTTAAACATTAACAATTAGCTCCTCTATTTTTGAGTGAGTTCTAATGCAACCTTTTGTCACTCTTGCCTAAAACTTCGGCACAGCACTGCACCTCCTGCGACGGTGAAATAACAAGCTGATGCCTGTCATTTTGTTTTGTGCTTGCAGTGTTTCATAGCATTGTCAAGGTGGTCGTTGTGTGCATGTTTTATGACTGTGACCTTATTTTACACCGAACTGCTACACATAACAGTTTACTGCACCTCAGTGCTGTAAAACCACAACTGCTGCATTCTTTATCTTTGAAGCGTTGAGTCGGATTAAAGCAGAACGTAACATTTCTCACTTCTTCTTATTCTTCTTGAGTGTTTTCTTTGTTAATTCAAAATCCCTCTTTATCTGCCGCGGTCTCCTCTTCCTGCGCTGCTTCGTCAGGTAATCCACGTGACGGGACGGATACGCTGCCGCCCCGCGCTCGTCCCGGGCTCCACGCGCTCGGTACGCCGGCCGATGGGCTTGGTCGCTCTGGCGCACACTCTTCCGCCCTCCACGCTTAATGAAGTCCGCATGGAGAGCCACATGTTTGTCTTCCGAGTGAACATGGACCTACAGGTCACGTACTGTGAGAACAGGTACGAGCTTTTTGCGTGTGTGTGTGTGTGTGTGTGTGTGTGTGTGTGTGTGTGTGTGTGTGTGTGTGTAATGAGACGGCCATTGTTTCCTCACTGTGAATGTCACTGCACATTTTAAAAATGCGCTTCGCTCCAACTTTCATGTTTTTTCATGAGTGTTTGGCAGACTACCCGGACAGTTGGCGGTTTTAGGAGACACATCTGCTTCTGTTTAGTTGACAAATATGTTGTTTTCTTTGATGCCGCTTTGCTTTCCAGGATCTCGGAGTATATGGATCTGACCCCAGCCGAGGTGGTGGGACACACCTGTTACCATTTCATCCACGTAGAAGATCTGGAAAACCTCCGGCAGAGCCACGAGGACCGTGAGTGACACCCGTATGCATATGGAGTGTGTGTGAATCCGTGTTACCCTTCACCATGTCTGAACCTGAGGGAGCAGGGCGCCTGCTTGAAGCCTTTTGTGCTATTGTGATCGGCGCCCTCTGCTGACTCGATCGCGAACTGCCATGTCAGTAACCCGTCCCTCTCCCTGTGCTCCTGCTCGCTCCTCAGTGCTGAGGAAAGGCCAGGTGGTGACGGGTTACTATCGCTGGCTCCAGCGGAGAGGCGGCTACCTCTGGATCCAGTCCACCGCCACCGTCTCCATCAACCACAAAGCTCCTCACGAACGCAACGTCATCTGGGTGAATTATGTCCTGAGGTCAGTGCAGCCACAGTCTGCTCCTCGGCGCAGCCGACACCAACCCGGTTCACAAAAGCCAGCCTCACGCTGTGCACGCTCATCCTTTGAAGTGATGGATGATGAAATGCAGCGAGATTGTTGGGATCGTAAGTTTTACTGCATCTAACGTGAGGAAAATGTCGAGGATGCTCAAAAGTAAAGACATCAAAGCACTTTACACTTGCTGTTTGAAATAAAGTACTGACATAGACATTTAACTCCAGTCGTGCTGGATGACCTAAAATGTAGCTTAGAGTTTTAAAATATCCCTAAATTCAGGCTGATTTAATGTACAGATGGACCAGAAAACACAGATTGTGTGAGGCCCAGGGGAAGTTCTTTCAGAATGTGTGAAAAGCAACTTTGAGCAAACTTCCATTTTTGCTACTTTTCTTGCTGTGTAGTAACAACACATTATATATTATAATATAGAATATTATGTGTAGGAGATCCTTCAAACTGAGAAATTAAAAGGAAAAACTTAAACCTTGTTTAATTAAAAAGTTATTTAAAAAAGTGGTGAGTGAATAAAGTTGATATGGTTAGACTTTTGTCAGGCATTCAGTAACTTGCTCATTTCTCTGTTTTCTTCCAAACTAACATTTGACAAGTTGGTGAAAGTCACAGAGGACACGGAGCGAGGTGCGGCTTATGTCGACTTTCTAAAATTTGTGTAAATAGGAACAAAGGATGAAACTTCTGCTTCAGATTTAAGACTGTTCCACTTCTGAGCGTCTGCCCAGTGAAGTGTTAAAACACATATGATGAATGAGGCTCACAAGCAATAAAGTAATAATAATATTTATAAGATAATAAGAATAGACTCAACAATTAGGTGAGTTTATTTTTAATGCAGCGCCTTTGTCCTTTACAAATGTATTACCAAAGATTAAGTCATACATGCCTTATTACTTCATTATTAATATTTATTTTCACTCCACAGACTAATGAAATATACATTTCTTTTATTCTCTCTTGTTGTCACACAGACGCGGATGCAAATATATGCAGAAGATTCGCGCACGCGCTCCACACTGCCGCACACACACTGCATGACAAAACATGTGCACGTCAACAGAGGAGTCAGACAAAAACAAGAGGAGTAGGCTGAATTTCAAATGCTAATTGGACTGAAGCTATATAATTACAACAAATGGATGTCAGAATTTTGGGGCTGAATGGTGTTTTAGTTAATTAGTGCTGTAATTACAAGAGCTCATTAACTTCTCCAACAGCCTTCTCCTTGTCTGAGCTTAACTGTGGATAGGTGGGCGGCTGAGTAGGGCCTAATGTGTGTTTTTGTGTGTGTGTGTCTTGAAGGGTGGGGTCTGCTTACGTGTCTGTTTGTCAGTGTGTGTGTGTGTGTGTGTGTGTGTGTGTGTGTGTGTGTGTGTGTAGTGTTGGGACTGGGTGTGTGTTGGGCTGAGGTTACAGGGGTGTTCGGCAGTTTGGTTATTGGAGGTTGTTATTAGACTGATTATATGTTGTTTCCATCTCTAAGTATTCACTCAAATCAGTGCGACACTGCTGTGTGTGTGTGTGTGTGTGTGTGTGTGTGTGTGTGTGTGTTTTTTTTTTAAATGTAAGTGGCTTTAAGTGCTGGACGTTCATTTGTGTATACGTCCGCTCTTTTTTTTTTTCCCCCATCACTTTCTCCCTCATCCATTTTCACATCTGTCCATCCAGTCGAACGGAACTGCCCGACACTCCCCTCGATCTGCTGCAGCTCCCGGAGAGCATACGAGCCGAGCGACTGCGGGTCAGCTCATCTCCCGCCAACAGCTCCCCGCAGGCCCGAGGTACACGCTCACACACTCTGAGCATCACCGCCTCCGCCCGAGCCTCTTCCCTTTCATGAGAATCCCCCTCTTCCTCCTCAGGCTCGCAGCCGGCGAAGAGCTCAGCGGGAAAGAGTGACCCCGACACCAAAGGCAGGGAGAAATTCACCCCCGCCGCCATCCAATCAGAGGACAGGAGGAAGCGCCTGCTGCGGTCCGAGCCCGACGGGGCGCCTCCCGAGACCCGCCGCCGACTGGAGGAGCTCCGTCACGCCGAGGAGAGCGTGTCGGCCTCCTCGGACCTGGCCAGCGAGAGCGACGGCGAGGAAGAGGAGGAGACGGATTGGGACCAGGGGGGGGACAGCGACAGACTGAAGCAGGAAGACAGCGGGGGAGGAGGCAAGCAGGGCCGGGGGGGAGACACCCCGACGAGGGGCGAGCGGGCGGGGAGGGTGCACAACGGCCGGGCCGTCATCCAGCAGCTGAAGAGCGTGGTGACTCCGTCCGCGCTGCCGGCCAGCCCCAGCATCAAGACTGAGCACGAGGCCCTGGCCACCGGGGGGCGCTGGGGGGCGCACGCGCAGACCCCCGCCTCGCACGCCACGCAGCCGCAGCCCTCGCACGCGCACACGCCGTCCAACAGCCTGAACGGCGACAGCCCCACCACGCCCATCCCCGACTCCTCCTCCAGCAGCGAAGCCCCCCCCAAGGGGCTGTTCACGCCGCCGTCCCCGGCCCTGTCCCCCGCCATGTCCGTGTCCTCCCCGCTGCCCCGCGAGGAGAGGGCCGTGTCCGGGGTGGTCAGCCGTGGCGGCGGCGGCATTGCGGGCAACGGCCCCGACTTCGAGCTGCTGCAGAGACTGGCCGCCGGCGGCGCAGCGGGGCGGGTCCTCTTCCACCCCCTGGCCCTGGGCCCGCAGGGCCCCCAGAGCCTCTACGCCCCCAGCACTATCCGCTACGCTCCGCCTGAGCTGCCCCCCTCCCACCACCACGGCGCAGGACACGGCGATGGCCTGCAGCTACGCTCGGACCACCACAAGGGACCCCCACCGGCCTTCTTCCCCCACCTGCAGCGGCTGGCCGGCCTGCCACCCTTCAGTGGTTTCTCTCCGTCTGACAGCCCTTTCTCCTCCAGCCTCCCTTTCTGTATGAACGGACTGAGGGGGGCTGCAGGCACCGAGGAGGACTGAGCCTCGCAGGGGAGGAGGTGAGAGCAGAAAACAAAAAAGGAAAAAAAAAAAAAAAAAAATGAAGGACGGAGCGGAGCGGAGTGACAGGGCAGAAAGAAAGACGTTGAAAAGGGCAGGAGAGACAGAAGTGGCAGGACATTAAGCCTCTAAGGACGAAACTAATTGGACAATGAGTTGAATAACTGCAATCTAAAGTGTGTGACACGCCGCCGCCGCCGCTGCCGCCGCCATAGGAATTTATCGTGTCACCCTCGCGTGGACGCGTGACAGTGACTCCCAGAGAAAACAGGACACGGAAACTTGTGACTGGTCGTCCCTCAAGACTTCATCTCAACAATAACAAACTCTGCCGTGTGTCTCTCTCTCTCTAGATGACTGTGTTGATTTATGTGTCTCTTCCACTCAGAGAAGCCATATTGTATATAGAGACAAAAACCATGAGGACCCTCAGCTCACATCCACGTTACTGTCGCTCCCATTAACCCAGTTAACGCTAAAAACCACTAGAAAACGTCTGTAGGAATGAAAGTGACTTTGGAATATAAATTTTTATTATTGCAGTATTATTAAAAATGAGCTCTCACTCAGGTGAGAATTTGATGTGAGGGTTTCCCTGAAAATAAGACAGATTTCTTTTGGTGTTTTCTATTGAGATTCAAAATAATAATAATAAATAATGAAAAGGAGGGAAAAATACAAGTGTTCATCAGTCAGCCATACTTAAAGCACACTGTGGGGACAAAAGTAACGCGTCCCAGACATTCCATTATATATAAATATATATATGAAGGAAGAAAATGCAATGCAGACAGGATGCTTTTTTCAGTTCTTTGATTAGAAGAAAAGTCATTTGTTTAACTATTAATTATAGTATATTCTGTACGATGCTGCAGTTGTGTGTATGAAAGCCATATTAATGTTTTTTTTTTGTTATCAAGTTTTTTTTATTGATTTTGTTTGTTCACCAGAGAAAATAGATGAAAGCGTGGTGTAAAAAAGGGTTTAGACACGAAATAACATTGTTTTATTGGATGTACAAAACATCCAAAAAAACTTTTTTTCTCTTGTTAATTTTCTAAAAAAAAAAAAAAAAAAAAAAAGGAAAAAGAAAAGTGTGTTTTAGGGGAGGAGGTGGCACTGGGCTGAAGTGGTTCTTTTTTATCACTGTGTTTTCCTGAGCACTTACTGAAATTAGTTCTGGTGTGAACTCAAAGCACTTCATGACTCCACATGTGATCCTGTTAAAACAGAAAACAATGCAGTGAGTGGTCACTAATATCCCGGGCCGGCCGCAGTGGGGTGGGCGGGGGGGGGGGGGGGTGCGGGGGGACGCGCTCGCTCAGAATGACAGACCGCACGTGGTCATTAAAAACACAGAGACCATTAGAGGTCAATAAAACAAAGCCGAAATATTCCCATCTTTTAGTTCACTCCACCGGGAACAACGTTTTAAATGAAAAAGTGGAAGCATGAAACACTTTAAATCTCAGTTTCCTCACAGAACCGAGAGAAAAACACTTTTTATATAGAAAAAGGAAATTACTTGGGTGATTAAAATATTCAATTTTCCAAATATAGATAATAATGAAACATGTTGCTATGTGTCTGTATGTATCAATGCAGCTTGATTTTAAATCTGGTGTCAAGATTCCAGCAGTCATTTTACGGCACTTTGGAGAAAAAAACGTGTGAGAAAAGTAGTTATTTCTACACAAGTCGACATGTAAAGCTAAAAACTGAAATGTTGGTTGTGATAATTATGATCCGTGAAAGAAAAGAAATGATCCTTTTTGACATGTAGGACAAAATCTGGTGAAATTCGCAAAATCTGTTAATGAAGACATCAATCTCAAATTAAATGTGATTTTCGAGCACTTTGGAAAGATTTCTTGGAATTACAAAAACACACACATTCCTATAATTTATAGAAAGCCAAGATTTCTTTTGTGGGGTTTTTTTTTGTGTGTAATTTTTTTTTATATATAACTTCTCATCTCATGTCTGACCGGAGAAAAGAAAAGCAGAACGAATTGTTCCGACCTGTTGTGTGCTGCACACCCTCACTGTAACTGTTGCATACAAAATGTGTGAGCGCACACACACACACACACACATACACACACACACACACACACACACACACACACATGTTCTCGGGTGTTTACTGGTATATTACGTGTGTATGAATGTGCGCGCGCGTGTTTACTTGTGTAAGTGTATATGTTTTTTTTTGTTTTTTGTTTTTTTTTTAATTGTTGAATTAAACTGCTAATCCCCTTTTGCCCGTCACTGTGAATCTAACATGATCCTGCCATCCCTGTGAATACTCCACCCCCCTCTCATCCAATAAAATGAACAAATGTAAAAATGAAAACAGTGATACAGATGATAACAATAAAAATATTCCAGTAGAGGAGCACAACTCAACTGCTTTTTGCCGTTTCCTTTTTCTGCTTTTGGGAGCGTTTAGATTCAACAGTTAGGATAAATAGGACGGTTTGCGGTGCTTTTTATTCTGCAGGTATTCAAGGTTTCATGTGTGACTCACATTAATCTCTTTCATACGAACAGGTTTGTTTCTTTGCCCGTCTTTTATTTTTCCAGACACAATATTAGTAATGCTAATGTGAAACCGCCTTCGCTGATCATCAATTAATTTGGCAGACGTTCATTCGTCGTAGTGTGTTTTTCTTTTTAATTCCATGTGTTGGAGCAAGATACATTTAAGCAACACACTAAGATTAACAAACATGAGGCGGATCAGCAGTGTGATAAATAATAAGAGCTGAACGCAAACAGGTGCATTACAGAAATTACGATGCAAAGGAAAAGCTCATTTTCCTCATAATTTAAATCAAGCCGTGAATGTTTTATATATTTTACCTTTATCACACAGAAACTAAAACATTTTAAGCCTTTTGTTTTAGTATTTATTATTTTTGCTTCTAAATCACTAAAGGGGAAAAAATAGTATGTGAAACATTCTGAATAGTTTATAAGATCTGATGTTTTCTCAGAATTAAAGTGCCTTTAATGTTATGTCGTCGGTGCAGAAAAACCTGACAAAACAATTAACGCTTCAAGGATATTCTAATTCCTGCGGAGGCACGCGTATTTGTGGTGATCGTGCGGAGTAAAGTCAACAGGGGCTGCGCGCACCTGAAGGAGACCAAAGTATTATTAATCCCTGGTAGAAAGTGGGAGCAGGCAGCACATCACTCCGGTGTGTTGCGTTCAACAAAGACCCGGCCATAAATTGGTTTGAAATGAACACAAAAGCACGGGGAGTGCATGAAGAGCGTCTCACTTATGAGGGGCTATATGCCAGCGTGTGTGTGCGCGTGTGTATACATCAGTGGGTCGCTCGTGTGTGTGCGGGTGCGTGCGTGTGTGTGTGTGTGTGCGGGCGCGTGCTTCTCCATGAATTTGCGAATGTGTGTGTTGTCTGAAGCAGCCCCAGGGAGGGGCTCTGACATTGAAGACGGGTTAAATCCTGTTTTACATTCAAGTGGCAGGCCCTAGTTCATTAGAGTGAGGATCATTCCTCCTCAAGACCAAAGGAAGCGCATACTAAACAAGAGCAGTTGTTGGGGAGAAAATGCCATTGTACGTGCAAAAGTGTATGTACTGTATCAGCGGGTGTGTGTGTGTGTGTGTGTGTGTGTTTGTGTCGGGAACGGAGCTGCAAAAACAACCCCTTCTTCTTTATCTCCTCTCTTTTAGGTGGAGTCACATCTTTATATAACAAAGCAAAGGTGTGGCTTCTACTGTTAAAATCATTGTGCGCTATTTGTGTGCAGGTGTGTGTGTGTGTGTGTGTGTGTGTGTGTGTGTGTGTGTGTGTGTGCGTGTGTGTGTATGTGTGTGTGTGTGTGTGAGCAGCTCTCCTGACTGTCTCCCACTCAGCCTGTCATTGAGTCACCCACACGCCCTCTCTGTCACTAACTTTGATGGCTTATCTTACCCCCTGAATTGGAGTCGTGCTCCCGGGGGAAATACCTGAGCACATGTAAATGCATTTGAAAGAGTAAAAATATGGGAAGGAATAATAGAGTGAGGGATGGAGTGAGACACCCAGACAGTTTCCACCTGACACGGCCTCGCCGCGCCTCCACAACTCCCTCTTTTCTTCATCCCCGTCTCCGCCGCCTGCACAGATTTCCATCTTTGTCGTTGTTTCTCCAACAATCCCCTCTATTCTCCCGGAGAAAGCCAATCCATACCTAATGCACTTTCCGAGGCAGATCCTCTGATCCGTGCTCGTGGCATTTAACACCCGAGAGCAGATGAGCACGCCGCGCTCAAAACAAGCAGAGGTTACGACTTCAACTTTCAGGGCCGGGAGTGTAGCCGTGAAGCCGAGGCCGGACCTGGGCTCTGGACCGGCGGTGTGTCGGCGGCCGTGGCGCCGCTCGGGGTTCTGGGTAGACGGTGTTTGTCAGTGAGGGCGCGTCTCCTGCCTCTGGGCGCCCTGCCCTTTAGACGCGCCAGGCCTCAGGAGCCTCCTGCATGCCAAGCAGACCTGTGCAGTCAAATGCAGCCACAGAGGAGGGGAGGGGAGGAGGGGGGGGGGGGGGACGTGAAGGAACGTGAGGAGGAGTCCAGAAAGAGAGGACTCAGGGTGAAAGGGGAGCAGAGGATCTGAGGGAGAGAGAGAGAGAGAGAGAGAGAGAGAGAGCTGAGAGGGGCTCCGGGGGGAGGAAGATGAGGAGGAAGAGGTGGGGTGCTGCTGGTCACACTGCAGCAGCAGCAGCAGCCGTCTAGTCACACCCTGCATATGAAACACAACTGCACCCAAACGCCCTGGAATGAGGGGAGGAGGGGAGGAAGGGAGGGAGGAGGAGGAGGAGGAGGAGGAGAGGAGGAGGAGGAGAGGAGAGGAAGAAAGGGTGACTCTGAGGTGAGTCTCAACAGAAACACGGCGTGTCGATGGCTGGGAGATATCACAGACCTTCGCCCTCACCCAGTCAGCGATAGTTATCACAGACAAAACCCCCCATCGCCAACTCTCCCACACACACACATTCACACACACACACATTCACACACACACACACACACGCACTCTGCTCAGTTCACTTCCTATATCCAGGCATGCTTGCAGAGGAGCAGCTCATTACAAAAATTATGCATGTGCAGCTTGCGTGTGGACAGTTGGTTCATCTCTGGACTCCTGCTGGAGGAAGAGCCGCTACCGAGGCTGACAGCGATCAGAGAACCGCGTTTTCATCACCCGGACGAATCCTTCCCCATGAAGGATCGGCCAACAGGTGGAAACCTCTCCACGTCTTAAAAGTCATCATATAAGCGAGAGGGGTGTGTGGAGGGGGAGTTTGCATGTTATTTCTCTGTTGTTCTCTGTCTTCTCTGCTTTCCTCCCTCAGTCAGATGTAATGTGGAGAGGCTGTCTACCCCCCCCACCCCACCCCCACCCCAACCCCACCCCTACCCCTCTCAGGGACTGCAGGAAAGACATGTTCCCACTTCCCATCTTTCCTGAGACGATCTGTAATCACGACCCGTGTTTTTACTTTCGCATCAGTTTTAATATTACCTTTATGCTGCTCTGCTCTCCAGGGTTGCTGACATTCCTCTATTTAAAATGTACATGTGATCAGGATTTTATTAGCTAACTCCACTATTTTGACACCTTCCACAGGCGATGTTTTTGCCAAAGAAAACAAAAAGGCACGATAAAGAAGAAAAAAAGAGAAAGAAGAGCTTCGTTATCTGTAATTTCACTGCTGGCAGTGAGAGAACGCTTGGAAACAGCCTTGGTATCTTGGGAAATATGTTTTTTTTTTCTTTATTTTTGAAGATATAAGAAGGAAGTTTATTAAATGAGCAAAATATGTAATGTCTGAGAGCTAAAAACTTCCTCTTGGTGTCTGCTCTAAATTCTCAGAGAAGTCTGGTGTGGTGGTGGTAACGTGTGTGGATTCACCAATAAGAGGCGCTTATGATTCTCAGACTGACTTCCACTCAGACTTAATCATAACTGCTGCCTGCCTGAACCTCGTCCTGACCTTCACCCCTGGGGTTCTGGGAGTGCGGGAGGACGGCCCCGCCCTGCTGGAACCAGACAGCCGCAAAATGTCGTGGAGCTACTTTACTCATGAAACAGTAACGTCAGGCCTTGCTTCAATCCGTCTCTCTTAATGAGGACGACTCAGTTTGTTGGAAGTTCAGCTGTGTCATAAAAGCTCAATGAAACTTTAGTGAATGATCATTTATTAAGTATAATTAATGGAAAAAGGATATATGTATGGCATGATGACATCGAAAGAGCAAAAATGGCAATAATACCATAAATCAACAGGTTTTAATTGAAGTAGTGCCTTTTTCGATCAATAAAATAAACACTTGAATTAAATAAAGTCCAAACCAACAGTAGAAAAGGTGAAAAACGCTGCTTCTCATGAAATAAAATAAATAAATTGAGGCCTTGACTCAAATCTTTTTTTTTTCTTTATTGCTGTCTGCACAGTTTGGTGCACACTTTAAAAAACAAAAGTAAACAATAGTGAATCCCATTCTGACACACATGGATCCACGAGAACAGATGGGGAGAAATTCACTGAAAACAGCTGCATGGACACAGTTTGGGGCTGTAATTTAATCATTGTCGTATTTATATTTAATCACAGGTGAAGCTGTGTGAAATGCACTTTTTATTCCCACCGTCTAGAGTCACAATGATGAAGAGTAAAAGTGCTATTTGCCTTTATAAAACACAGACTAAATTAAAGGAAAAACAATCTATTCCCTCAGTGATTTACAGACAGAAGCACCTGATACACCCAGTGGGTGCAAGTTATTTCTAGATCTCACAGCACGCCGCCACCAGCCGCTTTTTATTTTAATTTTTTTAAAGGAAACTTCAAGTAAAACAATCATCACAGTTCAGTCCACTGAACAGGCTGATGAGTCAAACAGCATTCAAAAGATGAGCTCTAGAAATAACCGCATGTGGTACTGCTAAAAGTAAACCTCAACAGAAACAGGAATTTTACAAAAATTAAAAAAAAAAACAAAAAAAAAAACTAGAACTAATCTACTGATTTATTCACCAGAGGTGAGCGGAATCAAACCACTCGAAAAAAAAACAACAAAAAAGATTCTTTGAACAGTTTTTCCAGAAGTTCTTTAAAGGTGCAGTATGTAAACTGTGTATTAGGTATGGAGGACGAAAAGTGCCCAGATTTAAATAATAAAAAAAAGAATACATTAAGGAAATATTAAAGTGTGTATTCATTCATTTAATTTTGGCACTTTTAGTTTTCCATAATTAGGTGGCAGTAATTTGGATTTTGTGAGATTTTTCACCTTTTTTGCCCGTCTAGCAAAGACAAAGAGCCTCTGTTGTGCCGATTATTTATACCGTCTTGTTTCCTGGGGTGAGGACAGACTGGATGCAGGAAGCTGAGCATCCACACCTAAAGCGCAACAACATGACTGCAACTTCCTTTTATTTGACCATTTCAGAGTTTTAGCTGGCATAAATGATACGTACTGCACCTTTAAGCCTTCCTAAAGATAATAATGATAATCTTTATATCCGATAATAAGCCTACAACCATTCGCTCACACACGTAGGCTGCTTTCACACACACAAAAATCTCTCATACAAATAATAAAAACCCTGAAGCAATGCAACACTTCTTCTCACACACACACGCACACACACACACACGCTACTTGTTTTGCCCCCCGCTGTCACTGTCCTCGCCGTCCGGGCCGGCGCGGTAGCCCCGGTGCTCGCGCCTCTCCCGGCACTCCCTGCACTCGTCCTCGTCCTCGCCGGCCCCCTCCTCGTCCTCGTGGATGATCTCCACCTCCAGGCGGCCGATGTAGAGCGATACAGCGCAGAGCCAGAAGAGGGCGACGCTGCCCACCGCCGCTCCTTGGAGCAGCAGCGCTGGCACAGACAGCATCATCATCCTCCGCAAGGCCAAGAGGCTGCCAATGTACGAGGCGCCGCCAAACGACACGCACACACCTCCGAGGAGAAAGAAGGCTGAGGAGAAACAGATTGACATGGTATTATTGTAGAGACCCAATTAATTTCCTCATAACCCACAGTAATTAAATCTGGGAGCGACTCACACTTTTAATTATTCAGAAGAAAATAAAAGATTAGGCACTTCTTCTACTTTTTAAAACTATTATTATTTAAAAAAAAAAAAGTTACACTCGCTGTGTCCAATAACCTAGGAATAAGTTTCTAAAGGTCAACAATGTTTCATTCTAGCATAAATAAAACTCAAATGCTCACATGATTTAATGCCAAAGTTTTGTTTTCAGGGTTTTTCAAACATTCAAATCTATCAGAAGCCAATCAATGACTATTTAATGATTTATTGAAGGTCTCGTTTGATAAATATTTCATGGTACAAACTGGGATTTCAGGCACTCAGGACATTTTTTTTCTTACAACTAAATATCAAGGATCTCAACTCGCTTTTTACAGGATTTTAGTCAATTGCAGAAATCCTTGTGAAATTATTCATTTAAAAAAAAAAAAACTGCAGCAGCACAAACACATCTCCAGTGAAGAGATGCTTTTAAACATTGATTACATTTAGGACACAAAGAGCTGGAATCTGGACGCTGTGCTTAAAATGAAATCTGATTTCATGGAGAATTATTGATTTGAAAAAGTAACCTCAACCTCATGAATCTTGGATGCGGTAGTTTAAACAATTTAGGAGCGCTGCAGCCCTTTGATACTGAATACCAATCACAATCCCCCCCCCCCCCCGATGGTTACTGCTTCACCATAGAGGATCAATGTGTGCGTGCGAGAACGCACCGTACATTCCACAAAATGAAGAAAGAAAAGCAAAAGGTCACGCACCATATCCTGCTTCCCGTCCAACTTCACTCTGCACGAACGCGATGACTCCGATCCCGGTCGCCAGCAGGCCGTTCCTGAACCACGAGAGAAATCCTGCAACACACACAGTCGCAGTCAGAAAGAGCGAGAGCAGACGGACGCAGCCGGAGCTGAAATCTGTGCAGGGAGACAGAAACAGTATAGTTACTGGCCTCACAAAGATGGAGCGAGTGTTTCATAAAGAAGCAAAAGGAGGTGTGAGGTACCGTTGTGTGGGCAGTACAAACAGCGCTTCGCTTTTTCTACATTTTATGTAAAGTCTTATTAAACAGATATGATGAAACAAGTTTTTTTTTTTTTTGGGGGGGGGGGGGGGGAAATAACAAAAAAACTACAATATAACATGTACATTATATAAACAGACGACATGAACAATCACATCTGCCATTAAGCAAAAAGGACACACACAATGTTTCTTTTCCCTCATTTTTAGAAAACGACTTTCCTCCACACACCACTAGAGGGAGCTCCACAGTTTAGATGAGACTGAATCAATGCTGCCTTATGAGTGTTTTCAATCAGTTATGCCACTTGCTGATTACTTCAAAATTCCTAACTTGCATTAAGAAAACAATTTATCATCACTGCAACTGTACGGCACAACAAAACATCAAAACCGGTGAGGCAGTTATAGAATAACTGTGAAGGACTGAAAAAAGCAGAAAGAGAGAAATGTGGAGCAACACTGGGTGTGGTTCAGCAGCACTGCAGTCTTAAAGAATGACTGTGATCAGGAGGTGTGTGTCTGTGTGTGTTTGTGATGCCAATAACTAGAGAAAAAAAAACAAAGAAAAAACAGATGTCATCTCTAATTCATCTCAACATTTCAGGTCAGACAACCATACAGACGCCTCCTGTTTAAACTGTTACTCCAGCTATTTCCGGGAAAGAAAAACAAATCTGAATCAGCATCAATGTTACAGAACTGTATGTACGAACACGTCAACAAAATGTTTCTAAAGAATATAAAAACAGCATTAAGACACCGTCCATGCTGCAGTGTCATCATGTTGAAAACTAAAAGCTGAGTCGCTCTGCACCACTGAAATCAGCTCAGGAGTTGGAAGGAAACTGGAAGGCAGTTTAAATGTCTGTATTCTTGTGGTATTTCATTTAAGAGGACTGAGCCTCAAACTGAGGGAGGATGTTTGTTTTTGCTGTCAGGAACAACCAGAGATCACGTCTAGAGATACAAACAGTCCGTTTGTCTTTAAACAACACAAAACAGATGACAGTGAAAAGCAATATGAAGACAATGTTAAGGTAAGTTGCATGTTTATTAGAGAAATGTGGTGAAGCGGTCTACATTTTAAAAAAACTCCAGCAGGTTATTGAATCAACTTTAAAAAACTGTAAAACTAAAACTGTACAAATATTATGTGTCCTTTAAAATTTTGGTTTGTATGTTTATTTACATTTTTCATAGCTGATGCTCGGTGTTGTTTCAGAATGAAAGATACTGAGCAGCTTCCACACGCAGCCTGCACAGCGGCGCCGCGATTCACCCGGAGCCGAGCTGAAGCTGGCAGGTGTGCGACTTCACGCTCCTGCAGAGACGTCAGAGGTGCCACGCACAGCTCATTAGCACAGCGCACACTCGCCGTTTCCTCTCGCAGACACCGATTTTGAACCCACGGGAGCAGGAAACAGAGGGTCTGAGAGGAACTGTAAAGTGCAAAGTGCAAAATGCAATGGAGGAACGAACTGCTTCATAATTCAAGTACTGAGCAATTTCTACTCTGAGTGGGGTGTCAAAGGTCAAATGGTTATCACAGAACTGCTCTGGAATGTGAGACATTCTTGGTCATGTTATAGTTTGGATGTAACATGCGTGTTTTTGTTCTCTTCATAATATTCTTGTAAGAACACGACTGAGTTCGCAAAACCTTTTTCCACACATGAACCCGAAAAAGAGGAAATCGTCTTATTTTGATAGGGGTAGCTGCGGTTCAGTTGGTAGAGTGGGTTGTTTCTCAACTGAAGGGTTTCAGGGTTCAATCCCCCATCTGTACATATGTTGAAGTGTACTTGAGCAAGGCAATGAACCCCAAACTGTTCAGGATGCACTACGTTCCTTTAACCATTTTGAATTCTAACCAAAAAGTTCGTTAGGAAATAAAATGACCAGTCAGATATGATATGGACAAAATGACTGTCAGCCCAACAAACAGAAAAAAAACTCCATCATTCAGTGTCATTAACACAGATGGTGACCATCAGAACGGCACAACAGCCCCAAAATAAACCACTGATGGAGAGATGTGAAAGAGTATTCATCCACATGTGTAGTTACCTGTTTCATGAGACTTCCTCAGCATCTGTAAAAGAGAGAAAAGGGAGACTCATTAGCACAGAACAAAGCAATATGGAAGATGGATGGATGGAGGGGCGGAGAGCTGGGTAACAATGAAGCCGTGGGCCAATTATTTCAGAAGTATTGTCAACAAATCCCTGAAAATGTCAAGCATTCAGCATCAACAGCTCACAGCCAGTGACTTTCTGTGTCACATGCAGATTGTCAATGTGTTGTTAAAGCTCTGCATTCTAACAGTGAAAACGCCGTCTGTATGCTGAGAATATCTTTGTTTTTTAGAATAGACGGACTGGTGTTCCCTATTTGGCTAATGAGCTATAATCTGATATACTGAGGAAATAAATTCAATAACACTTTACTTGAAGCCCCCCTGTATAACCCATTATAAGTACATTATAGCACTGTATAACTATAGTTATAAACACTCATAAATGATCACAATGCTTTATAACATCAGGACCTAACACTAATCCTATGCTGTATAGTGGGTTATAAAGCATTGTGATCATTTCGGAGTGTTTATAACTACTTATAATGTGTTATACCGGTGGCTTCAAGTAAAGTGTTACCTTAAATTCTAAGAGGAGCACGGCGCGGTGATCGCTGCTGAGTCTGAACTGCTTTGTTTGCCCTGTACTGGACTGGTGACCCAATCAGATCATACCCCGGGGTCAGCTCCAGAGGTTCAGAGGTGTAGAAGATGGAGCCGTCTTCTTCACTAGATTGCGCAACACTATCACAGAGTGCTCCTGAGCCAAAAACAGATTTGTGCCAGCCCGGGACTTTAAAGAGATCGACATGCAAAGCATGAATGCAAAGTGTATAGAAGCAGTGCATAATGCAGTCCTGTCAGTGAGCTGAGACCAGCTGAGTGACTTGACATGTTCTCATAATGAAGATCCAATAACGGAGCTCACAGCTTCAGACTCTAAACTGTCTGGACTCCAGTTTAACAGCTTCAGAGGAGAAACGAAAGTGAGAGAAAAGGAGGAACAGATGACAGCGCTTTCCTCGGTAGTAAACCTACCAAAGCGTCCGCCTTATCGAGGTCTGAGAGCTGGTACTGCTGCTGCTGCTGCTCGGGGGCTCGGGTCCTCTCCCACGGCCCCCTCTCCGCGCCCCGCTGCCGGGCCGAGTCGTGCAGCCTCCGGAGCGGCGGCCCGGCGCCGGGAGGCCGGAGCAGCTTCACCGCCCGGGCCAGGTGGCAGAGCGCGGCCGGCGGCAGCTGCCTTCTCAGGAACAGAGTCAGGAAAGCCATCACATCACTGGCTTCTGCTGGGGGACACCCGGGAGCCGAAAGCAAAAGCACAACACGACCTCCGCGCGCCCTGTGAACTCTGACCCGGAAGAGGAGCTCCGACCAGGGAGGGCGGCAGCCACACAGCGCCACCGTGCGGCTGCGCCGGACCACAAAAACACAGCATTAATAACAGAAAAATACCGATGAATGTCATTTAAGCGGGCCTTTTTTTTTTTTCTAAATAAATTATTAAGACGAAGCGTTCAAAGGAAAATCATCTTGTGTGCCATCAATAGCATGCGCATGCAACTTTTGGCCAAAAGAGGGCGCAAGAGGACAAGATGACATGAGGCATGAGTTCACTGAATCCATCCATCCACAGGTAAATAAAGAATACTAATAATAATACATAAATCATAATAAAAATCAATAAATCCATAAATAAATATTCACTCAAAATTATAAAAAAATATATTACAATCTACCAGTATTGGGCAAGTTACTTTAAAAGTAACTAGTTATAGTTATTAGTTACTTCTTCATATTTTAAAAGTAGCTAATTACTTGGCAAAGTAACAACTGCACTGCTTTAAAAACGTGTTTAAATACGTCAAAGAATTTGGAACTTTAAGGTGCATGTTTAATTAGTTATTACAAAACTGAATATATGATTAATGAAATAAATGGACACTTTACAGAATAAGTTGCAAACAGTAAACATATTAATCTAAAATATTAAAATGTTGCTGTGTGACAATATGAGACAATTTAAACACCAATCGAATGTGTAACAGCAGATAGTTTTTCTACATTTGTAAAAGAATAATAAAATACAACAGACATATGTGACTAGATGTCTGTATTTCCATTTAAAAGCTATACTTTTGAAGATCAGGGCTCTTTGGCTGTATCTCTGTCATGTCACATGAGGCACCAATAGGTTCCTTCTTTTTGAATGTCATTAGAACTATTGTGTGTGACGAGTTGGCAACAATGTATTGGTTTTAAATGATGCCATCATGTAATTTAATCTAGATATGCAAATGAGCAGATATGCAAATTAGCTAATGATATCTTAATATGTGTCCTGACTGATTAGTTGGCAACAATGTATTGGTTTAAATGCAACCTTTTTATTTATTTATTTATTTATTTATTTATTTATTTATTTATTTATTTAGTTATTTAACAAAAAACAAGCATTTATCAAGCATTTGATGTAAACATCATTATTTCACATTCTTGGCACTTTTACAGAGAAGACCCAACATTTCCACACCAGCAAGCAGAAGTGACTGTGGAAAGAGAAACCTTCCTTTTTTTTTTTTTTTTTTTTGGGGGGGGGGGGGGGGGGGGGGGGGCGTGTAGAGATGACAGAGAGAAGAGAGAACATAGACTAGACACAGGTTAGTAACTCCTACCAAAACAATTCAATTTAATGAAAGGCAAAAGAACAAAAGAATAAGACCATTTTCCACTTGTATGGAGTGTGAAAATTATGACATAAAAGTAGATCATCTCAACCACCATTGTCATTGTTAACGAGACATAATGGAATCAGTGTTTCAATAAATCGCATCTGAATTTCTTACATTCATTGTATGTCTTGTTTTCATTTAGTTTTTGTTTGAAGTTATCAACACTCGAAATATACATTTCTACCGCCCCCCAAATGGATAACTCTGTATGTTTTTTGTTTGTTTGTTTGTTTGTTTGTTTTGTTTTTATGATTCGAAGTTAGACTTACAAATGCCATAGATTAGTTTTGTACACGTCACACCAGACGGATTTGGAAACCTAGCAAGGCTCAAGCAACTGCCTTTTGGGCTACTTCTGAAGCACTGGTTCCGAGTCTGGACCCCCTCTGGGAGGGTAGCAGAGGTCCATGCCTGAGGCTTTGTCTGTATGAGGCTGTCAAACAAAACCATAATAAGACCCTTGTGGCAATCTGGAGCCAGCCTCAGAAACTGCTCACTGCTTTGTTTTTTTAAGCTTACGTACCTGATTGTGTGTGATTTGCCACAGCTTCCAGTGAAACCAGAGATGGAAGGGTCCACAGCCTTTCTGGGAGCCCAGTTGGTTGACTGCAGAGAGGTACAGTAAATGCCCCATTGGCTTTCTTTTCCATTTTTTAATATAATGTTTAGAATCAATCGTGATGCTATTTATGTGGAAAATTGATGAGCTTAGTTAGTTAGTTCACACACTTTAATTTGAACATTTACAATTTGGTTTACCTTGTTTGTGATGACAGTTTCATCATATAACTGTAATCCCAGTGTGACTGCTTTATCTCTCTCATATCTGTCTGAGCCTTCAAGCCATGAGAGTATAAATAAGCAGCGTCTGCCAGTGCTGTGAAGGAGCAGTCGTATTAAGATTGCGAACATCACAGGGACTACTTGAAATGAGTGGTTTGGATACTCTTGAAACTTGAAGCCATCTAAAGTTTTAAAGAGAGATTTTCTCCATATCGTTCAGAGTGACACGATGAAACTCTAAGTGTGTATCAACAATGCGTCACGTGCGCTCAATAAAGATGAGTGGACAGCCTCTTCCTGAGGGCCTTTTGTGTTTTTCTGCCCTTTGGGACTCCAGAAAGACAACGCCTCTCATACCTGATTGTTTAAGACGAGGAGCACAGGGAGCTGCACCACTGATGGGAGATTGTATTTGTATTCCCGTGTGTGTGTTCGTGTGTGTGTGTGTGTGTGTGTGTGTGTGTGTGTGTGTGTGTGTGTGTGTGTGTGTGTGTGTGTGTGTGTGTGTGTGTTGGGGGGGGTCTTTGATGCGATAGTGCAGTTGATCCTCTGGTCTCTCTCACGCAACTGTCCACAACACAATGGAAGTTCTAGTACAAACATACAACGTAAAGGTTTCCTCTACAAAATTATACTTTATTCAAAATAAGTAATGACATAATTGAAGATATACTTTTGCTAATGGCAGTACATGCACATGTCCTGATCAATATTTATATTAAGTCAGATGAATAATAAAATCCATTGTACGTATATCTAGGTGTGGCTACCCTAAAGTAGAGAACTGTACAGCCCAAGGATTGCATGCACCCCATTGACGGTTCCTGACCTGGTTATGAAATATATAAGGTTCTAGGCTTTCCCAGTTAGAGCTCAAAGCTAAATCATACTTGAATAACCTTTATTGTCTTTACCTACCTTCTTTATTCTACCTCTCTGAAATGCTCCTTTCATACCAAATCATGCATGCTGCTGGTTAGTCTGACAGCTAAAGACCCATAAAGCTGTTTGTTAGTACCACTTTCTCTTCAGCCTCCTGTTGTCCCGTTCCATCTTCTGAGATGTAGCCTAGTGCCTCCATCAAATTCAAATGAGCAAATATTTTTCAGGAAGCACCAAAATGTTCCTCTCAACCCCTGATATGTTAACTAGCTTCTGCTGTGTGATACTAATAGTAAAATAAAACATGAGTGTTTAAAATCAATATCATCTCTTTGGGGTTGTCACCAGCTTTTCCAAACTAGGGTTGAAATTAAACAAGAAAAAGCACAATATTATATTCACTTTTTTTCTCCTTTTGCTGGTTATTAAAGATGCAGATGGATGGAGTGTGTGTAGGGAGGCAGAGACCTGGTCAGTGCTGTATTTTTCTGGAGCATTCAGCACAATTCTACAAGGGAGTCACCTAAAACACTGAAAGCAGGCACATCACATACTGCACATTTATAATTACATGTCGATGCTTAAGTGATGAATGTAACAGCTCCTTGCTGGTTATGGTGTGTTACACTGTCAACCTGATAAACCTTTAAATAGCAGGTTACAAACTAAACTAAACTCATCTAAATCTGTGTTTGTGTGGTGAGTCTTAATTCTTGGTTGTGTTGATTTTTCATGCATGTCAGGGCCACCTTTGGTGTTCTAACAAAAGACAGGTCGGCCACAAGTGCTTAAACATTTTAACTGCAGACAGAAAATTCTTCTGCATCTCTGTGAGCTATTTTAAGGATGACTAGCAGCACAGTTGATCCTCAAATTCCCCCGCCTTGCCACTTCACCAGCCTCGATCCCTCTCTTGTCCTCTGTGTCATCACTCTCTGTTTTCTTGCCTTTGCACGGTCAAATTCCACATTTCCATCCATTCCATTCCTTCATCATCTCTCTATAGGCTAGTCATGTTCTTCCAGTACAGGAGTCTGCATGTTCTTCCCATGTGTGGGTTTTCTCTGGGTACTGCAGTTTGCTCCAGTATTCCAGACAAATGTATGTGATGTATTTTGTGATAATAAATTACTCCTAGTTGGGAGTGTATGGTCGTCTGTCTCTTTGTGTTTGTGCTGTAAAGAATTGTGAATTCTTCGAAGGTTTCTTAGACAAATCTGAAAATTTGAGAAGTTCACGCTGAACAAGTAGCCGCTGTCACCTCATAACGAGAAGGTTGTGGTTGAAACTGGGTCAAGCTTTTCAGTAAGGAATTTGCATGTTCTTCCTGTGTGTGTGTGTGTGTGTGTGTCGGGGATATCTGTCGGTACTCTGGTTTCCTTCCACAGTCCAAAAATATGCCTGTGAAGGCCTGGCGATGCGTCCAAGGTGTACTCTGCCTTCGCTCTCGGTTGGCCCCTGACATTGATGGATGAGCGGGCAAATGAGCCTTCAGCATGTAAGTCTTCATCCAGCAGCTTTTGACTTTTATTATCGACTCAATTTACTTGATATCGGATAACAAAATTATTTCTGAACTGCTGAGAAACCCTGTATTTATATGGTCAAGAATTTTCAGTTATGTTCTGAAGGCTTATTTGTCCACTGTCAGACAGTTGCAAGAGTCATAATGCTTAATTTTACCCAATTAATGTCGTGCGAATCTCGCATAAATCCAGCAACTGTTGAGCGAATATCATGGAGGAAGCGTCACTAAGCTCATGTAACATTCTTGCAGGATTTGTGCGATATGTGCAGTCTGTTTCCAGGTCGTGAATTTGCAAATATTCTCACATTTTTTTGTATCCAACTTGTCACAAGTGTCACTTGAGGCAACACGGGAGCTTGAGGCGCTCTTCTGTGACTTCCTCTGCCTCCCAACCTGCTTCTCATAAGTTGTTCTCATCGTCACTCATGACATGTCCTCTTAAATAAAAGAAAACAAGCTTTGCATGGCACCCAAATGTTTTTATCTGTTTTAAAATTGTGACTGTTTGTACTGGCATTGCATTCATCTGAGTTGTCGTGCATTCAGCAGCATATAAGAGAAAAGTAAACAAAACACCAAATATTTATGTGGGAACATTTGTTCAGCACCTGATCCTGCAAAAACTATAAAAGCAAACATTTAAGCCTTAAATATTTTAATTAAACTATTTTTTTCCAACAAACATATTGCCGAAATCTGCTTTCAGCAAATCTAGAAGAAAGGCACAAAAAGCGAAGTAAGCAGATCTCCTAATGGGCCCAAACTGTGCGTTAACTCTTTGTTATCCTCTCTGCTTGATATCTGTGGCCAGAGGAAATAGAGGGAGAGAGATAGAGAGAGGGGGACAGAGAGGAGGAGATGTGTATACGTGCAGAGCTGCACTGGTCCGTGTTACACGGACGGGGGATTCCAGCCAGCTGCACTGGGAGCGCTGACCTTGGCAGAGAGTACACTGTTTTTCAGTCCCAGGGACAAACAAGTGTTAGATACGAGTGTCAACCGGTCAGCAAACCAATGATTTACTGACATAAATACACTGAGAGGGATTACCGCTGAACAGACCGCGGGACGAATACAGATAGGTTTCTAGAAGTTCAGCTTACAGATGATTTATCTGATCCTGTTGCACATCATTGCAAAAGTCATTCTATACCATCTCCCGACGCTACAGGATGCAGGACAGGAAGCTCTTGGGGTTGTTTAATGCTGCAGGTGTGTGAATGTATTTATTTAGACGCTTGTTTTTTTTCCCCTCCAAGTTTTCCTTTTGATATCCTGGAACATGAGAGCCCTGATTTATTTTGAGGTGTTTTCTCTGAACGTAACACGCACCGTGGTCCCTTGGAGGCCAAACCGAGAACAAAGGGTTGCACATACGTACGCCTGTGTGTTACATCACCATTGATGCGTGCTGTGTTTGCAAGATGTTAGCTCGAGGTATTAAACTTTATATGTTTAAGTGCTTTGAGCGGCGCAGGAAGTTGCATCTCTCCTCACTGCTGGGAAAACAAGGGTGTCATTGTTACAGCAATAACGGTGTGGTTGCTTAGCAGCTATAAAACTTTGTGGGATTATATTACTGTTTGTCAGCACTATTTACTGCGTGGGATGTATGACTAGGAATTTTTTTTTTTTTTTTTTTTTTGTCAAAGTCCTATTCTAAGCCCACATTACCATCTTTTGTCCAAAATGTGAGACATCAGTATTTGATTGCAGTTGTAGTTTTTGTTTTTTTTAACTGTGGACTTTATTTATTACTTAAGAAGACACGAGGTTGATGCTTGGAAAAGTAACTTGTGGATTTTAATTACATCTCTTATTTAGGATGCCCTGATAGTGTCAGGACCAAGCGTTTCAGTCTCGTTCAGCCCTTCATTTCATATGAAGTTACATCAGTTAGTTGGAAGTCAAATGGGTGCTGCACCGCCCTGTTGGGGATAATCAGTCATTAGATTCTGCTATTTTCCATCACGGGCCTCCGATCCATGTGCTCCTGTGAAGGCGACACAGTTTTCAGCGGTCATGCAGCACTTTGCGTCACATCCATTGAAAGAAGAAAATTCGTGAACAAAAGACAAGAAATAGAAGAAGCGCCAACAAAACACCTCAGACGACTGTACAGGTCGTATCGAGGAAAACTGCAGTTTATTCAGGGGGTGCAAACACATTTTTAACATTGTGGCGGCACGTTAGCGTTGGTTAACAGTAACTGACACCTCAGAGCGCCGTACAAAGCATTGTTGTCACAGTAATGACTAATTTTGTAACACATCATCGCTAACCCCGCTTCTTTTATCACCCCCAACAAGAGTTGACCTTTGAAAAGGCTGCCGCAGAGTCACACACTGCTTATCACGTCTTGTTTTTCCAACTCAACACCAATAAAATGTGTCACGTCTCCATATCAGCAACAGTAAAAACATATTGATGGTCCTCGTTTCTCTTAAAATGCCAATAAAATGACCTTTCACCTTCATATTACTAAAGCTGGGCGTTAACTTGTGTAACTTAAATAGGTAGCAGAACATCCGCCTACCAACATTTTCCTAATCCTGAGAGACTTTCTTCCCTTTTTAATGTACGTGGGCAAAAATCATCAAACTAATGAGAAATCCAGCACATGATAACTTTGTCATGAGTGACAAATCGCTGATGTCACGGTGATTTTACTTCTTATAAAGTTGTTCGCGGAGGTGGAAAAATATTTCAGGACTGTTACATTCTGTAAATTCTGCTCATTTACAAGTAAAAGCACAACAACAACAACAACAACAACAACAACAAATTCAATTAAGTAAAGATTTTCTCAGAGAAAACTGAATGTATTGTCTACAGAAACATGGTTTTCAAGATTTCAAATGAATTAAAATTGTGGGAGTGTTCAGTAGGGATCAAACTGTATGACTTGTCAGTCCTACTCATGAAAGCAGAAGCACCCAAAATATACCTATAATAATGTGAGTATGTGTTCTTTGACACCTCTTCCCTTGGTTATTTCAACAGTTTCACTTCCGTTGTGGACACATAGTAAAGTTTTTATGGGGTATAAAAACATTTACACGGATTCTCCCCTCACAATTTGTCAAATCAACAAACCGTCACAGTCTGACTGTACAGGATCTTGAGCTCGTCGTACGTGTGTATTGTTCTGTAATGATGTTTACAGCTGTGAATATGACCCTGTATGAATGTTGCCCTGCTGTTAGATAATACAGCTGTGACCAGAGTCTTTCGAGGAAAATGTTGACGTTTACAACTTCACGTATGCAGCAGTGTTAAAACTTATTGTGTTCCTGACTGACTGGCACAAGCTGTTTGCTCAGGAGGGTTCAGTAACCTGACAAACATGTGATCAGACCGATCAATAAAATGCCTGATGAAATGAACTTCTACCTACTGTATTTCATCTAAAAAAATTCAATCAACTCCAGCAAAATTGTTGTTTGAATATATTATTCAATATTTAAAACATTAAATTCAGATTGAAATTAGGTTCAGATGAGAAGTTCAGTGCCGCTCTTGTGTTTACAAGGTGACTGTCCATTTCGTTATAAGGCACAAAAATGTAATACAGCAGGATACATATAGATTTTTGAAGGATAGGAAAAAAAATCTGTTAGCATGGACGTCATAAACCATGTCAAAGTTCTGATAGATTTTGCTGGAGACCAGACAGGTTAATGTCTTCTGTTCTCCTGTCCGAGGAGCATCTAATTTTTACATGTGCAAAAGTCACAGTCACGACAAATTGAGGTTGAGTCGAGGTTATAGTCACCAATTAACCTCAAAAACTATTTTTTGGGACTGTGTAAGGAAACCGGAGTACCTGAAGAAAAACCACCAATGTTCAAGGGAACACTTGCAAACTGCACAGAGAGAAAAATTCTGGCGGAAAACAAGGAAATTAAATTGTTGCCTAAGAATTGGTGTGACATCTCAGGTGCTAACTTTCATCCTATGTCATTATTCCACTGAACCTCTAACGTGAGTCACATAAAATCTCCAGCATAACCTCCAGATTAATTTAATGAAGCAGTAATTTTTCAGTAGATAATACAAAACTAAAAGGAGCTCCAATAGAGATGTTTCAGGATAGTCAGTGCTTTATTTTTCCAGGGTCCTGGAGGGTCAGGGGTCAATCACAGCTGATGGTGGCAACAAACACCGAGAGGCAGCTTAGTGTCATCAAGTATATTTTTGAACTGAGGGAAAAAAAATGGAGGAAGCTGGAGAAAACACACGTACGCACAGGGAGAACATGCAAACACCAAACAGAAACCCTCAATCTGACAACAAGCTGGAAATAATTTTACTGCTTTTTTGCATCAAGAAAGCTGAGACTTTCAGTCTTTATATGAGATCAGAGTGGGTCACAGGAGAAACCTGTGAGTGTTTCTACCACCTCTTGTAGCAGCTACACAGGAAGAGAGAACACCAGCCTTTCTAATCATCACAGCGTATTAAATTGTAACACATACCGCACATAGAGAAAAAAAGAAGTGTAAAACTGACGCATTAAATCAACACTTTGTGAGAACCATGGTGCCTTCTTCAAGGTGAAGTCAAGACTGCCATGTTCTCTGTATCTATTCCATCACCACCACTAAAGCCTCTGTTTCCAAGCCTGTGAGGTGACAGCGTTAACATACCGTTGATGTGCATTTACACTAAAAACATGCCTGCATGTACACCTGCTGATATGTGATCTCTGTCAGTACGTCATGAGGCTGCTGACCTGGTTTCTCTATAGGCCGACATGGCGCTGCGCTGAAGGCACGGGATGGACGTGGCGTGCCACTGTTGTGTCAATACACTCTGTCCCTAATCCCCCAGGGTGAGGCGGTAATCCGGTGCCCTGACCACTGGCCTGACTTCATGGCAGCACATTACCTCATTTCCTATGGCCAGGCAGATTCAGGTGGACAGTAATAAGTCCAGTGTAAGCAGAATTAGGAAGACTGTGACTTATTTGCTTGGCCAGAGAAAGTCTGAGATCATCGGGTTAAGCCATAATCAGGTCAAAAGTCTCTCTGCGTAAACAGCTGTAAATTTAACAATATCCGTCTATGACTGTAGCATCTAAAAATGTAATAACCTTTACCACCAGATAATGTGTTGGAATTTCTTTATCACTGAAACTTTACAGCTCGTATACAGTCAACGACTATCTATAATTCATAAGTTACAGCTTTGATTTGATGTCTAGTCATACATTTATTTGTTATGCATTTAATGAATTCATTTTATTTGTTAATTTCATTTCAAACTTTGATTTTTTGCGTGCATGTGTGCTATCACACAACCACACCAGGTGTTCAGGAAATTCCTGCTGTTCAGAGTTTCTTATTCTTCTACCATCTGAAATAATCATGTTAATAATTCATTTATTTTCAGTTTGATTTTTTTTTTTTTTTAGTTTCTTACAGCTGATCTGGCACTTTAAGGCAGCATACATCTGACAGTTCATGCTTCATATTTTGGGAGTGAGTACAAAAAAACCAAACAACCTCCAAAACTGAAAGTCAGACTCATATTTTAATGTATTCTTCTCAACAATACATTAAAATATATCGGCGTCATATGGACAATTATAAAAGAACACATGTGAAGAGTTTTCATCTTAATTCACCCAAAGACTTCAATAACATTTCAATAACATCAGTTCAGTTCACCCATTTTTTTTGCATAGTCGTGGAAATTTATTCAGTCAGTCAAATAAAATAGTAAAATTAAGTTTTATACTGTAGAAAGAGAAATTTCCAATTCTGTGTTAATATAAGAAGAGCTGTGTGTGAAAATATATAAATATTAACAGCACTTTTTGATAAATGGACTTTACAGCATTTGTACTATAGTCAAACATTCTGATTTTTGTCTTTTAAAGTTAATTTACCATTGATTGTTGCCTTATTTGACAATATCGCTAGAAATAAACCAATATGAGTAGTTTTTGAGAACAGTACTTTCACTTGATTACTTTCTTAACATTAACATTAACTGAATGCAAATCTGTGCAAATTTCCAATCTTTGCTTTGCACGTTTGTCGCTGCAGCTCTATTGTCAAGCAATGTTTTTTGAAAAATTGAATTTCCTGTCATGATAAGGAGAGGTTTGTGCTGGTGCAGCTGAAGGTCGGCTGTTGAAGCGAGTGGTCACATGGTGCCTTTGCACGTAAATGAGAGAGAGAGAGAGAGAGAGAGAGAGAGAGAGAGAGAGAGAGAGAGAGAGAGAGAGAGAGAGAGAGAGAGAGAGGGTGGGTGGGGGGAGGCAGACACTAACCGGGGGCGCTCATTGACACAGCGAGTAGCGTGTTTCTCGCCATTCTCTAAACCTCATAAGACCCCCGGCCCCTCCCGCGGTCCCCGCGGTGGGTTTGATGTGCTGGGTTGGCGTTTGGCCGCCGTTCAGCTCCGGGACATTATTTTTACGCGCGCGGAGAGGAGTGGATGGGACGCGCACGCACGAGCAGGACAATCCCGGAAATAACATGCGTACTCTCCGCCTGTCACGTACGCTCGCTGAGGATTTGCATCGCTGTAGGCTGCCGTAGGTAAGATCTCTTGTCTGCACCAAAAACCCGGTTTTAGCCGTTTTTCGGCCCATTTTAGACCCACATTGAACTTATGCACACCCCGGTGATAATATAGCAACATAATCCATACATAAATGTAAAGATGTGCTCAGTTGTTAAAGAGGAGGCTTTCAAGTTGGTGATCAATGGCAGACAAAGACAAAATATAAGTGCATTTTGATCAAAATTCAACTCAAATTCATGCAGCGGACGCATTTATTTTATGCAATAATGCTGTTTTTTTCGTGTTGTATTTCTATGCTTATGCAATATCTGCCTCCATATGGCAGTGAAATGGAGTTATCGTAATCCTTTATTCTGAATTGTTTTAGTTGAATGGGACTCTAAAGCTTCAGTAAACCTCACCATGTTATTTATGTTAAAAAAAAAAAATATATATATATATATATATATTGAACCCTCCATATAGGGGGCGACCCCGCTACATGGTATTGTGACTTTTTTTTCTTTTTCCTTTTTGAGCAATAGTTGATTAAAAAAAACATCAGCCTTCCAGGAAAAACCCACCATAACACTCATTTTGCCATAAATATAAACATTGTGGATTTATTTACTTCATCTCACTGTGACAGGTGGTCCGCGCGGTGCTAAAAATAGCTAAAGTGTATCATTTCACTCTCCACAGATTTCCCGCACAGAAGTCCACAAAATGTGTATAAAACGGACCGCAGGCCTCTCGTTTTAGCGGTGAACCGGGGATTAATGGGCGAGTTGTTCAGAGGTGGACCGGGACATGAAAGTTGCGGCGCGGCTCCTGTGCACGAGAGAAAGCAGCGGCTCTGCTAGAAGATGAAGCGAGGACGTGGAGTACGTGCGCACCAGGCACATGACGAGATGAAATGGAGAGTTTGGGACAGACGGACCTCTTAACCCCGAGCTCCTCCCGCGCGCACGTCGCAGTTGCGGCTTCATCGCAAGAGAGAAGGACGAGCGAGCCGCAGCAGCTCGCCCGCGCCCCGGCAGAGATTAACCACGCGTACCGGGCGGACATGGGGCTGAAAGGCTTCTGCGCGGCGCCGGTGGGGAGCCCCACGGCCGCCGAGCTCCTGGCGGGTCTGGCCTCGCAGACCGACTCTCCCGGGATCACCGCGCCGACGAAGCAGTCGAAGACCGGCGTGCCGAGCTACGGCGGCGGGGTGGTGTCTCCCTCCGCCACCGTGGAGGGAAACCACGCGGGCGTGTTGGCCCACACGCCCAACGGTTACCCCGCGCAAGTGAAAGGGGGAGCGCCCGGGTACCCCCTGACCAGCAGAGCCTGCCTGGTGGAGAACGGAGACTGGACTGCTCATGAGAAGTGCTCCTCAGCCATGAGGAGGATCAACGGGGACCTGAAAGCCAGGCAGCCGCAACAACAGAAAAGGAGAGGTGGGGAGAACCGGGACATGGGGTCGGACCCTCTGAATGGCCCCGTGATAGGGTCTGCGGGGTTGGGACACTCTGCAGACCCGGTTTTTGCTTCAGGAGACTCAGACTGTAAGCGGAGACGGTTGTTAGATGGAAGTGTTCCTAATAAATCTGCAGAGGCACCCAGAGTGGCCCGAGCAGTCGCCCCATTTTCCATCCCTGTCAGCTGCAGCAACAATTCCCTAACGAGTCCCTTCGTAGCTCCTGCTCCCCCTCCTAACCAGCACAAAGGATTTAGGGTGGCATCCTCAGGCCCGCCGGCCGTGCCCAGCCAGTCCCCCCCCTGTGGGGCCGGCGCCATCCTGACCCCAGCTGGACCTGGCTGGTCGGCCGAGGGCATCGCCCAGCAGTGCATCATCCCGTGCATGAAGTACTACGGCATCTGTGTGAAGGACAACTTTCTGGGCTCGGGGCTGGGCGACAGGGTCCTGGAGGAGGTGGAGGTCCTGAATCGCAGCGGGAAGTTCCGGGGAGGGCAGCTGGTGAGCCAGAAGAGCATTCCCTCGCGTAGCATCCGGGGCGACCAGATCGCCTGGGTGGAAGGAAAAGAGCCCGGGTGCGAGAGCATCGGGGCTCTGATGGCTCACATCGACGAGGCCGTCATGCACAGCGCCGCCAACGGACAGCTGGGGAACTGTGTCATCAATGGACGCACTAAGGTGAGAGGTCGTGGCAGGGTGGGATTATGGGTGGAATACTCCAAGATTCATGACATGAGACTGCAGGGGCCTAACCGTGGTGGCGTGACGTGAGATCACGTCATCATGGGCAACTTCAGAATTATACCTGGAAAATATCTGCTTATCAGATCAGCTCAATTAACAAGAATATTTCACGTTCATATTTTTCACCTTGTAATGCATGTAATACAGTAATTACACTTGAAGCTTAGAGCTTTTTAATCTGTTTCATGGACACAGAGCAAACGTCTTACTGCCTGTTTGGGTTGATCAATACAGATCTATTATGTTCTGAAGCAAATGTAATGTATGTGCTTTACACTACAGTGAAAGTTTCAAAACACTCAACCTTTGGATAAACGCACAGTATGTGTTCAGTGTTTCTGTGTTTCACTAAGCCTTTGGACTTTTGTAATATTACATAAGTCTGTGGTCTTATTTATCTGTCCTCAGCACAATCTATCATTTAACCATTATGGTCTTTTTATTCTGGACTTTTCACAGAACATAAGAAAAAGGTCGAGCAAAAAACATGTTTCTAGACTTAGAAAACAGACTTAGTTGACTTTTCGACAGATGTTTAAGAAAGTTAAAAAAACTATATTGCGATAATTTCTGGTACCTACAATCCTTAAAATATATTTGTGTGACTGTAATGGCAGCGAACGAAACACCAGATTATTTGGAAGTATGGAAACTTTAAAGTTGTTTTCGGTTGGTTGTGTCTCGTCTGTTGTGCCTTATCTCTGCTTCAGTAATGTCGACATGTGGGTGCACACACATGCACACACCCACACACATGCACACACACGTGCACGTGCACGCGCACACACCCAGGATGTCAGGATGAGCCCTGTGATTCTCTGGCACGTGGGATAAAGGCAGAGGGTGGGGCGGCAGGGTGGGTCGGGTATGTGGTCGGCCCAACATGGCCGGGTGCCTGAGATTAGGCCTGCCTAAATTTGCCCCTGTCCGAGCTGTCGTTCCACTTTTACCCTGAAGTAAGAAGAAGAAGAAAAAAAAACCTGAGGTTGTCTCTGCTCTGCTGTGACTTTATCTCTGCCAGTATTTTCCATCATCACTTCGACCCTCACAAACACGGCGCGAGCGTGGCAGAGGAGCCTTCATTTTTTTTGTAATTTGTTTTTGTTGAAATTATCTTATATCTGTTGCCTTCTCAGCATCATGTTTTATGTTTTCTCCACACTGCATGCTTCTGGTTTTTCAGGGCATTGATCTTTTTCAAACGTCATGCACCATTGCACGCTTCAGATAGTGAGGATTTGTTCTATTATAAACATTGATTGAAATGCATTCAGATAAATGTTTTTGTGTGCGTGTGTGTGTGTTTAACTCCTGTCATTGTGATTGACTTGGTCAGGATCCTTTTCTGTCAGCTGTGAGTTAACCATTACACGTCAGTCTAGACTCTCAGTGTCCTTCTGCCTCTGGGTTCGATCATGATTTGCAGCCTGAGAACAGAGCGACTGACGTAGCTTGGAATGTCTTTTAGCAGAACACGTATCGCCACTGGCTTCAGGTCATCAGGTGGGGGGGCTGTCAACCATTTTTTCACACACTTCCTTGTAGTTCTTGTGTGTTGAGTTCCTCTGGTCATGAATTCTTACTTGTAGATTACATTTTTTTGGGGGAAAAAAATCTTAAAAATGTATAATAATTGCAGGTTCCAACCAGTTGCCATGTTTGAAAACATATTTTGGGCATGTAGTTTAATCGCATTACATTGTTTAAAAATACAAAGATGAAATGAGTATTGATAATGTTACAGATCAGAACCATTCTGACTTGACTTGAATGCACAGCTTAATGAAATGATTTCTTTATAAATAGCAGTCTATAAAAGAAAATTAAAAAATCAATAGAACAACACATTTTGTAAGGCCTGTCGCTGATACCAGCCACACTCTTGCTTTTGTGTCTCTAAAGTGAATCTTTATCTCTTGGCAGACAAGTCTGTCACATTGCTTTCTTTATGCTTTGATTTGTCTCTGTTGGACTAAGTAGGGTATTTTTTTTTTATTAATAGCAGTGAGACAATAACAAATAATGAGCCACAATTAGTTAATCATGCGATTGTTACACATTTGTAGACTCTTGGTAAATCCAGGAAAGTGTTGGATGTGTAACGTGCCTGATCTGACCGGATAAGTGGCCACATTAATTGTCCCCATGGGGACATTAAGTGGAAGCAGGTACCTTTTAATCTGTAAGACACAGCTTTACGTATGTGGTCTCCTCTTCAACAGATCACTAAATGAGACAAATAGAAATTTATGTGTGGCAAATTACCCGGTACTTTTATTAATTGTCGGGAATCAGGGGTGCCTTTTTTCCCTCTCTCTCTTCTCTACACAGTTAGTCTTCAATGCATGGGCTATGTTGTCCCCCCTCCCCTCCCAGACTGTTTACCCCGCAACCTTTCACACCCCATCTGTGTAACACCACACATAGCACCTTGCCCTCTGTGCACATGTAGTAATTTACATAAGCTGGAGACTGTGTTGATACAAGGGCCTGTGGACCTGCTGCACGCCAGCAGTCCAAGTGTAAGAGTTGACTCTCGTACTTGGATTCACTGCGTGGATTTCTGCGAAAAATTAAAGCAAATAAGTCAAGAAATGGCAATTTAACCAAACAGCTGAGTTAAGTATTGCAAAGCTTGCAAATGCCTTTTCTCCCTTCAGTTAAGCACTTCAGAGACCAAAATACTGGGATGTTCTCTCTGTTGAGCAGCCGTCAGCTGTGCATAAAGTCTCTCACCTGTGAACCGATAAGAAGATTCCCTTTTATTTTTTGACACTTTAAGCTGCAGCTTCCACTCATGACTGACGTGGATTTAATCTGTGGGATCAATAACGCGTCAGTCTTACCTCAATTAACTGCTTACAATTCAGAAAGCCTAAAAACTTTATTTCCTTTCAAGTTGTCAGTCTTTGAGTTGCGCTGCGGTCTAATGCCCACCACTCTCCCCCTGCTGCATGCTCTTTGTAGAGTTTGCATGTTCTCCATATGCATGCATGAATTGACAGATCCCAGTGTTTGTGATGGTTTCATTTGCAGGAAGAAGCACATTGAGACAGCTTCCTCTGGTGGATCCAGGAGTGAGTTCATTGTTTTGACAGATCATGGTGTCATTGTGGTGTGTTTATTTGCAGAGTGGAACTTGTTACCTAATGCTTGCTAAGTTATTCTTTCTCTTGTAGGAAGAGTTGTTATGACCAACTCTTCCTATCTTGTATGTTTCACAAAAAAAAGGAACGTTAGTTGATGCACAGCACAGATTGTCTTGAGTGGCTGTTTGTGGACGAGTGCAGCAGACCGCATCATAAAAAAATGATGGAGAATGCACGAGAGGAAGATGGAGTGGTAGGACACAAAAACATTGGGGTCAGCAAGAAGCGCTACCTCGAAGGTCACACTGAAGGTCACCTGCCCCGCCACAGTTAGGCCGCAAGTGTTAATCCTTCAAATTGCTTTAATGTCTTTTATTCCGACCTCTGCTTTCTCCTTCATATTATCGACCTCTTGATCGCTACTTGGACAAAATGTTTCCCAGCAGTTACCTTGGTAACAGGCCCATACAAAGCAGAACCACGAATTGTGTTTGAAAGAGATGGAGAGAGAAAGAGAGGGGCTGGCGGTGCCCAAAATAATGGCTCACCAGCATTATGCAGCATTTCCAAGCCCCGTCTGCTGTTAGTCAGCAGCTGGATTAGGGTTAAAAACAAGGGTTATTACTTCAGGTTATACTGCTGTGGAGTGTCTTGCATTTATAGGAACAAGTCATCTGAGAGAAACTGGAGGCGAGCACTGGTAGGAGGGAGGCTGCATGGAAGAGTGGGGGTGAAGATGCGAGGTGTGGGAGGATAGTCTGTGAGTGAAAAAAGGGGCGATGCGGTGGAAGCTTCAGCATAATAAGGATGTCTGCTGCAGCAACCTGTCCTCAGATGCCCCTCCTAGAGCTCAGCAGCACCACTGTGCAGGCTGGAGCCTGAAGTCAAACACAGCACAGCTACAGAGCAGCCAGCTCGGATAGGCAGATCGACACGTCTGCCTATTTATTTAAACCTGTTTAACATGATTCAGACGTCCTGGAGGGTGAATGGAGGCCAGTTTAGGAACTGTTAGTCAAATGTTGCAGATCATTTTCTGACATGATGCTTATCAGGGTGGTAGTTTGTGCATGGATGGGTTTTTTTGTGTTTATTGGCGCAGTATCGCCCCCAGTGGTAACATCCATTACCTCTGAGTAATGTCTGTTAACCGAACAATTCATCATCATTCATTTCATCTCCATTCTGATGCTTTTGTCCTTTACCATTGGAATTTGAAAATAACTCGGATTCTCAGTTGAAGGTGGAACCAGACATTTTTGGTGTTTTTCTGGCATTTCATACTGTAAATAATTGATCAGGGCTAAAAATATTCTTTAGATGGAACCCTTAAATGCACTATACTTCAGCACAAGTACCTTCGAATCGTATCTTATTTGTGTGTGTATTGTTGAGTTTTGACCGAACACATTTGCAGTGCATGCGTCTTTACTTGTGTTATTACTGTAGAACATAATCTTTAAAAACCTGAAGATTGCACATGAAAGTTAGACTTGTATTTAAAATGCAAGTGATTTGAGTGCGTGCATGCTCTTGCATTTACAGAAATGGACACACTGTGCTTCGATCCTAACGTTTAGTGGTGACTCATGAGTGCCATGGAGCCACAGCAAGACTGACTCATTGGGGCAGAGCACACATTTCCAAGTTTTTTGCTTCATATTTTCTGAAAAAACTAACAATAATAGTTTAATTATCAGTAAAATTTGTCCCAGAATATATAGAGTTTTATAGTCGTAAGATTTTTCTTTCTTTCTGTTGATGGTGATGAGAGCAGCGACACTACAAAAGCTGTCTCTCATGTATCAGTGTGTGTGCGCCAAGCTGACATCATGCTTCCTGGTGTGTGTTGAGGTGATTCAGCACTAACAAGCTGATTGTCTGTAACCTCAAACTCTTACACCAACTCAAACACTCCCCCCCCCCCCCCCCCCCCACCCCACCCCCACCCCCCACCCCCACACACACCCCCACACACACACACACAGATCACCTCACTTGGTAAGCTTCAATCTATCTGATGTTGTTGTTTGTACTTTGTACATAAATCCTTAAATCTAATGAGATCTTCAACTCTTTAGCTTGTTCCAGCTGTGAAGTGTGACAGTGGTGCTCACTTGGATTAAAGTGTTTTTTTTTTTTTTGCAATGTACATTTAATATATAGTTTGATCTCCCTCAGTCCGGAGCGACTGCAGCACTTGCTTACCCTGTCTGACGCATCCTGGCTGGTAAAAAGCTCGTAGCAGGAAGCACAGTACACACTCGAGCTGAGGGAGAGGTGAAGCAGCCCATCGTACCTCTGTTTGGTTCACCCAGACATTTACTGTATCTCCTTCAGTTTTCTCAGATTCAATTTGGTAGAAGCTATTCTAGTGAAGCTGATCCTGATCTCCATCACTTCCTGTCTCATTTAGGCTGCTTGTGAGTAATTAGCTCTGGAAATGAAGCAAGACACCACAGCAATGTGTCAGTTTGTAACCCGCCCGCTTTCAGCTGCAGAGGTGAAAAGTAGGGATGTGCAAGTACCGATACCAGGTATCGGTATCGGGCCGATACTGGCCTTATTTCAAGGTATCGGGTACTCGTGAAGCCTGCCGATGCCAGCCGCCGATACTCACGGCAAGAAAACCCCACGCGTAATAAGCCCTCCTCACCAGCAGTTGGAGGTAGTGCAACCGAATGGGATGCAAGCTGCCGACAAACATGAAAGAGGAAGAAGCTCCTCTCTGGAGCGCTGATAGGCGCAGGGCTACACTGCAGCGGGCTGACTTCTCCATGAGTCTCATCCAGAGCAGAGACAACAGGATGAATCCAGAACGGCTGCTCGTCTCACCAGAACCGCCGGTGTGGAAATTCTGTTATATAAGTGAAAACGAGCCGAGCTTTGCAGAATGCTAACTCTGCAATGCTAAAATTGCTAAAGGAGGTGCGTGATGTTGTTCATTTACCACTAGTAATTTGTTGAAACACCTCAGGGCGAAGCTTGTGGACGAGAGTCTGACGCTGTTGTGCTGGAAAAAAAGAAAACTCCGGCAGCAACTCGACGGCAAACTCTGCAGAAGACTGAGAAACTGAAGAGCAGAGATCCGAGAGCAGCACAAATAACACGAGCAACTCTTTAAACTCAGGGGTTTTTCTATCTTTGACTTTAGTTCATAAAAAAATCATTTACATTAGTACATTTAAAAACCTTAGTTTATGTAAAGTGTAAAACTCAGAGAAATTGTTTTATCTTGCACTTAATTTCATTTAAATAAGTGCAAACTCAGTTGCTTGTTTTATTTTTCAGACTATTATTTTGGACTTAAACATAGTGGCTGGGCTGCCTTTTTATTGGAAATAAAATTCATTTTCAAAAATAATCTCATTGCATTATTTTAAATTTTATGTGTATAAAGTATCGGTATGCAAGTATCGGTATCGGTGAGTACTGAAGATGAAGTACTCGTACTTGGTATCGGTCTGAAAAAAAGTGGTATCGCACATCCCTAGTGAAAAGTATTTGTTGTGCTGAAGTGTCCTTCAGCAACACCCTGGGTTTCGCTCATCATTTCCCTCCTAGGACTCACACGATGCCTGTTTCTGTTAATCTACCCAGAATCAGCGCTGTCCGACTGGGACTGAAGCTGTGCCAGGAGTTCCCACTGCAGTGGCAGAATTGTTTTTAGGGAATGATCATTTTGTGGTTGTTTATTCTCCGAGGCTCATCTCATGCTGGCCTCACTTCATACAAAAATATCCACATGGCCAAAGTGCTCGGATTTTATCTTCGACTGGTCATGCATGACGCTTTGTTAAATACGTTGCTTTTTAATTTATTGTCTCTCCTGGGGAAATTCTTTCTCTCTGCATTTAACCCATCCTATTCATGATTAACCTTAACAGCACATGCTAGAAGCAGCCTGGGGAGCTGGTGGGGGTCCAGGGTCGTGCTCAGTGATCCACAGTGCTGACCCGTCAGAGCCGCAAACCTCAGACCTACGCCGAGATAAAACCACATTCACATTGTCGTGTCAAAGTTAATTTGAGATGTGTTGCTGGTGTATCTACAACAGTCATCAGGATTTCCACTTTGCTCCTACTAGTTTCTCACTCACACTGAACGAGACGCCTGCAGTGTCTGCAGCAGCGTTAGTGGAAAATGGTCCAGAGTGAGCTGATCCAAACGTGTGTTTGCCTCCTCAACTGAAGCTGGAAGCTCGCTCCTTGTGAGAAAAGCCTGACCGCTGAAACTTCTGCTTTCCATTGTACTTCAGAGGAAACCTTCAATAAGCAGGGCTCTGAGTATGAACTCTTCAGATGGGATGGAACTAACACCACTCTGATATCATGGAGCATTATTGACAAAAGCTTAAAAGATTTAAAGAAAAAGCGCTTAAAATAATGATTTATAAAACATAAACAAATATGCATAGCCACCCTGTAATCACCTATTTATTTGTAAATAGTAGAAAAAGTAATGCGAATTCCACAGATGTGAAAAGTTGTTCAAATGGTTACACTAAAGTACGTTGACGGAGAACCTGAGGAGCTCCGTGATGTAGTCATTCAGAGATGAGTGTGAGATTATCAGAATGTGTAGTTTGTAGTTTATCTTCTTTAAATTCTCCTGAGCAGCTCACTTCCATTCCTCAGCCATCATTTTGACAGAGTGGGTACTTTTCACTGGGATCCTGTTCCGGGGTGAGGAATGATGCCTGGCGGCCAGATGGTCGGTGCCAGTTACTGCCAGCTCAGGCCTTCGACTCAATGAATGAGTAAACATGACATGGCCCGCAGCAGAGGTGGGCACCGCAGTCCTGTCTGCTTTTCAAGCATCGCCGCTCCAAACACACCTGTGTTGATGAGATGTGTCACTACGAACTACTGCAGGAAGTCCGATGATATTGCAGATGTGTGTTAAAACGAGGAGACATCGTAAAATTCAGCACTGTGCCCACCTCTGACCTTTAGGGTCAAGACATGTGACAGATGGCTGTAGGACGAGGGCTTGTTTCTGTGTGAATTACTGAAAGGACATTGAAACGTGGAGAGATGCTGAAAGGTTTTGTATACAGATCATGTAAATAATCATTAAAAGAAAGAAAACAGCCTCCTAGATTACATGCTTGTCTGTGTAACTTTTGACCTTAACCTTGTGTTTGTTGATATTTCTGTTTGTCGTGTGGTTTTTACTCCTTGTGTTGTGTGGCCTGAAATTTTACTGCTTAATTATAGTTATTGAAATCGTTACCACTCAGAAGAGAGCTGGAAACACTCTTAATTGAGTCCACGCTCAGCCAAAGTAGTCATGCACATCCCTTTTTTGTCACTGGTCACTCTCACTATTCAAGATTAGAGAAAGTTGCAATAGATTATTTCCTCAACAGGAGTGATTGCTGTCATGAAAAAGTCTTACGAATGCATTGTGGGTACTCGTATTCTTAATTTTGAGGTGACTAAGTTGTTAAAGTGATATAACCTAATTACGAAGCCAGACTGTCGCGTCATGCAGGCGTTGTTGTGTCATTTCTCAGTTGGTGTGGACAGAACAGGCTATTGTCTGCTCTGAATGACACGATGGAGTATCAGCTGTTATCGGTTTGGTAGCAGATCAGTGGCAGAAGGTAGCATGTTAACGTGACAGTGACCGCAGTGTGCTAAAAGCAGACTGCTGTTTGGTATTCTTTCCAGTCACAGCTCATGATGTGACTGCAAGGTCAGTAAGTCCTGTGAGAGAGCTTGCATATACGCTCTTAACCATTTTAATGCAATAACAAGGTAGCTACTAATCCCAACACTCATGTTTAGGTTACATGTCTAAGTTTGGTTATGTGTCAATATTTTTAGTTTCCTTTAAAGATTCGAAGGTGATGCTGAAATCATGTTTTTTGTATTGAAATAATTGAAAGCTGCACTATTGAATTATAGCCACGATCTGCCGTGATCCTTCATTCCGTCTTTGCTCTCAGCGGTCCTGTACACATTTTCCGGTACCACGTGCATCCTGGTTTGCAGATCATCTTGCTGTACATTGTGATCAGCTTACATCCTCTGACATTGTAAATGATAACACGCTCGTGCTTGTTATGACTGTTATCCGCGCACACATTTGTTTTCCGTTTGTCTACATTCGATACGGCCATCTTGACGTAGAGCGTGTGTCTGGCAGTCGACGGCGTGCGGGAAAGGTCCGGAGGTTAATGAGCTCTGACTGCGAGCGTCCGTCGGTAATGAGAGCTGACAATGGCGGCCGAGCGGAGTCGCACGCAACACGGGCAAGCTCACTTGGCTGTGAACGAGGAGGGGGGCATGTGCGCCGGCCGAGCGCCTCCTGCACAAGCACTTCTGTCACTCTTAAGTCTCACCAACAAACACAAGGCCGAGCGTGCTTGTTTTAGATATTTATGTGAACAGTTTGATCTCTTCAGGGTTAGGACAGCCACGACAAAATCGATTCCGCAAAAGTAGAGAAGCCGTTCGTCATGAATGAGAGTATGGCAGAGCTCGGCTGAAGCGGTGCGCTGACTCCAACATCGTACTCTTCACTTCACACGCACAGAAATATACTGTAAGTCAAGCCAGTGACAGCATCCTCCTTTTTCGTGCTGCCAGCTGCAAAAAAATCTGTCTCCGCTGACAAAATTCAATGTCAGTTCGGAAGTGATACAGATGTAGACGTTTCCTTACTGAAGAGACAGACTCTGAGTTTAACACAGCCGGAGGAGACAGCTTGGAAACATGAGTGTGTTCTTCTGGACTGACGTATCACACCGATACCGCTTGAGCTCATGGCTCATTTTCAGTCACATGGTTCTGGAGTGGCCCTGGTCTGGAATGTACATTGACTGAAGAGCTTTTACGCAGATCTTGGTTCTCCCGCTCTCCCCAGAGAAAGCGGCACTCTTTCGCTTCACAGCCTCCAACACTCAGACGTCAAGCGGGGGAAATACCAGCGTGAGACCATTGTTTGAGAATGGATACTGTATCTGCAGATCACGTCTGAGCTGGGAACTGCAGTTGAACTCTGACATATTTCTTTGCTGTATTGCTCTGCTCAGAAAATACATTATAGAATGTAATATTAGTTCTCTTTTCAGGAGCAGTTTGCTTTGGTGCAGTGGAAAAAAAAAATCTGATGGCTCTTCTTTGCTTTGGTTAAATTTGTAAACAAAGTTTCTCCTTTCACTGTTTTTCTATTGGAGTCTGACAGTGATTCCTTAAATAACAGGTTGTCCACATGTCTGATGGTTTGTTCCTCTTTAATCTGGCGCACACTGAGATTGTAGCCTGCCTCAGACAAAAGACGAGCTTAAAAACAGTGATCCAACAGTGATGTTGGATCACGTATTTTGGAATTTATAATCGATCTCCTGAAGGTTTTTACAGACTACCTAGAGGAAAGTGCCTCTGTCGTCGTTACCTCCAGTTCAGTGCCGTTTCACATTGTGCCGTGAAACTGTCGCAGTTTCAGAGCAGCTCAGTTCAACTGATTCTCTTCAATTAAGTCAGATATTCTTCAAAGGCCTGAAGATTTGTTTAATCGCACAAGCGCCGCTGATGTCTGGGATTTGGTTGAGCTTGACTGTACCTCTCTTTCCAAACATGTCTTTAAAGTCTCCCGAAGACAGTGCGGATGCTATGCTTCAGTTATCTTAGTGGTTTCTGGGGTGAAAGTCTAACTTCACTCAATGATCGCTGCTTCTCAAAACAATTCTCAAGTGAGAATGCCTTTGTCAATAATACAATGAGGCAGTGGAGCCTAAGAGCCACTCTGTTAGAATCATCCGTCAGTGGTTTTAGTAAAACAGATGAGTCTAGTTTTTTTTTCTGGGGAATTTTCCTGTTACTGCTGTTGACTGAAATGAACACACTCATTTCATTTCATTTCATTTCCTCTGTTTGTAGGCCATGGTTGCCTGTTACCCCGGCAACGGGGCAGGGTACGTCCGCCACGTTGACAACCCCAACGGTGATGGCCGCTGCATCACATGTATCTACTATCTTAACAAGAACTGGGATGTCAAGGTACGATTTGTTTTTCTTTCATTAGTTATTAACCGAACTTATCTTGAGCTTTAAAAAAAAAAAATCTTTATTTTTTTTTTCTTTGTTTTGTTGCTTTTCTTTTGTGCACACTAAACTTGTTATTTGTTGTTTGCAGGAGCAAGGAGGGCTGCTGCAGATCTACCCTGAAGGAAAGAATGTCGTGGCCAACATCGAGCCTCTGTTTGACCGGCTGCTCGTCTTCTGGTCTGACCGCAGGAACCCGCATGAAGTCAAGCCAGCCTACGCCACTCGGTCAGTAACTCGGCATAAAGACACGTAGAACGTGGAGATGGATTTTTATTTTCTATTCCACAGACGGTAATCAGAGTTCTGAACATTTAGTTTCTTCTGCACATGAAATGATGGGACTCCTATTGGACATGAATGAGTGCATACTAAACTAAACAGTGTGCCAAAAAAAGACATGACTATTATCTTCCTCTATCACACCCTGAAAAAGTGAGAGAAACCGCAGTAGATGACAGTGCAGATGAACGCGTTGCACTTTCCCCCGATTCCTGTCAGAGGCAGATCCTCCCCGGCCGACATCGAGTAATTGCGTCCATCGAGGACACCTAGAGCGAACCCTGCCGCTCCCGCCTCTCCCCGGCTCTCCATCCGACTGCTGGGGGGCGAGGTGGGGCCGGAGGCAGGAAGTATGTGTTTCCTGAGGAGGTCGGTGGGAGGGAGAGGGGAGGAAGGTTCGATTGCAGGACTCGTGCTGCCGAGGCACAGACATGAGAGACAGGAATAAACAACACAGCCCCACAGGAGAGATGAGAGACTGTTGAGTTTTAACTCTCTGCTCACCGACACGTCCCGCGCTCAGCGCCGCGACTTACTTACTGCCTGTATGGCGATGTAGTCTTTGTAATGTCTCATTTTTTTCAAGCTTTTTTCTGGAAGTGATGTTGCTGTTCTGTATTTGTTGTGGGAGCATGATGCGGCAGCATTTTGAAAATGATCACTATGCAAGCAGGATAGTTTCCACGCCAGGCTACTAGTTAGCAATGTGTTTTCTGTAATTCAATACCATCCCTGCAGAAATGGTGACGGTGTAGTAAATAGTAGTAAATACACGCTTTGTTAAAGAAGTGAAATGCTGTCAACAACAAGAATGTTTTTTTTTATCTTTTTAAAGATTGAGAATGAGTCGTGACAAAAAAAAGTGCAACTTTAAACAAATAATCTAGTTTTTAAAAATTGAGAGCTAGAGGAACTAACCTTGTTCTAAACTTCTAAATGCAACAAAAACAGTGTCTTTAAAGCATAGGGGCTGTTTCAGAGCCTCCTCCAGCTGACAGTCAGGGTGGGACTGAAGGAAAACTTTAACTTAGTTCTTCTCTGACAGGATTTCACTTTTGGCCCATAGTTGTAGAATGTGTTCAGAAAATATTAACTTTTTTTTTTTTGCTGTTTTTCTCTTGTGTCTTGCAGCTATGCCATCACAGTCTGGTACTTTGATGCAAAAGAGAGAACCGAGGCGAAGGAGAAATACAGACTGGGTCAGTAAATGATTTCATTCCACTTCACTCATCCACTGCATCACTTCAGGTTATACTTGGTGTCACTAATTATGATATATGACTAACGTGGCATTCTGTCCTGTGTCTGGTTTCCACAGCGACGGGACAGAAAGGTGTTCAAGTGCCTGTCACTCAAAACAGCAGGACATAAATCTCACCTTGCGGCTGGAGAGCACTCTGAAAGTATTATGTGCCTTCCCGAACTACTAATGGACGTGATCACAAAGGGAGACACAGTTAAACCGTCGGTCCGCGCAGCGGCGCCCGCCGGCAGATCGACGCCACACAACGCGGCATCACGATCAAAGATGCGGCGGACATCAAGAGCACAGTGGACTGTATTGCATCGATGAGGCCAGGATTGCAAGTCGGGGTGGAAAAAAAAAAAACAGACTCCTTGGTGTTAGTTCGTTTCGCCTGCTCCGTTATCAGTGACGTCGCCATGTCTTCAAATGTCAATGTTTTCTTCTGCTCCAGTGTGACTTTCAATTTCAAACACTTGGAGCATAAAAGATGAATCGGTGGGCAGATCTGAGGGGAAACGGGGCGCAAGGAGTCGAAATCAAAGCCCTGAAAGTCCTCACCCCCTTTTGTCTGGATTTGATGTGGGCGAGTGTGTGTGTGTGTGTGTATGCGCACGCGCACGTGTGTGTGTGTGTGTGTGTGTAGTCAATGAAGAGACAGACATGATCCCAAACAGTCCTCGGCACCGCAGTGAAAAGTGATGCTGTGGTTCTTGTTCAGTCAGTTCTGTCTTAAACTTCACAATAATCTTCTTACAAGTTATAATCAGCGCATGAGGACAACTCCACACTGTAGTTTTACTCTGTGTAGCACACAAAGTCCAGGCTAACAATGGAAATACATAAATAGATTAAAAAAAAAATCTTCAAAAAGCCTTAAAATTACAAAAGAAACACTGAAAATCCAGCATGGATATTTTTTTTTCTCTCCTTTTTTTAGTGGTTTTAGTGTGTTTAATAGATTTCAGAGACTGAACCTGGAGTGCTCGAAGCTTTCCTACATACTTGACATGCGGCGCTCTGTGTATGACTGAAAACACGGCTCACACCTCGACGTGCAGTGAGTGGGGTCAAAACAGGGTTTGAAGAAATGGAGTGTGGTTTTTTTTGCGTGTGTGTGTGTGTGGTTGTGTGCCTGTGCCCATAATGCATCTTGACTCTCTAACCCCGCTCTGAACGGGACGGGAACAGATCAAGGATCACCGTGCGTCGAACAAACCCGCTCATAGAGGCGGATCACAACATCCAGACCACAACAAAGTGATGCTCAGCAGCACGTAACGGAGTGACGGCCTCGGTCGGCCCATTCAAACCTTAAAGCACAGAGTGAAGCGTCCGCTCTCTGCAGGGTGAAACTACAGCCTGCTCACGCGTGTGGGATCCAGTGTTCGGAAATTCGTGTGACTGATTCCACCGTCTTGAAGAGGGTCACAGGCATTGTCTCGGTGTATGTTGGTTTGGTTGAAGAGAAAGTTATTTTTTAAAAAAAAGCACTTTATTGGTGAAAATGACGTGTGTGAGTGATAGGAAAAAAAAAGTGATAGGAAAAATGTAGATTAATGCCTTTATGCTGTGGATAATATGATCATTCAAATGCAATAGTAACTAAAACAGTGATGACAAATGGAAATTGTTTGCTTTTTTTTAGTATTAAATTAAAATGTGTCTGTTTTTGTATACAAAAGAAAACATTGTTAACTGATTTACTGGGAATAAAAAAAAAAAGTAAAGTGATTTTCAATGAGATGAGACCAAGAGAGCATCACAACACACCTTTTTAATGAAAGACATGAATAAACCTCGGTCTCTTTGAACACACGGGATGAAAACACAAAACAATAAAATGATTAAAGCGTGTACTGTGAATATGACAAATGCAGTCCGTTTCTTTATTGTGGCTCGAGTTCTTATCTGCTGTCGTGGTTCGAGCTCTGACTGTCATGGAAATGCCGATCTCCGGGTCTATGTGGAGCGGTGAGGAGCGTTCGCCGTCTCTATGGTTATTAATAAACCCTCAGTATGTGTTATGTGACACAGTCCAAGCCTGAGAGGCAAATGGCAAGTGGTACATTAGACGTCACAATCATCAAACACACATGAACAGGATACTCGCCATATATACATGAGTTGAAAGGGGGTGTCAGATGAGAGAGTTCGTTGACACCAAGTCAAATCAGGATGATACATGTGAGGGTATTTAATCTACCACAAATTAACAAATGTTGCTGTTCTCTTATATACGCCAGTTTGCAAATGAAAATAAACATTTCTGTCTTCAAAAAAATGTGATTTCTCCGACCCATCAAAGTGAGTGCGCCTGACTCACTAACTGCTGGTGTGCAGATGTGGTTAGGTCTGCTGATAATCGATCAGTACGATCTGACCCTGAAGACTTTAGATGCATGAATAGAAACCAATCCTTTTTTTCTTTCTGGTTTAGAGATTCATGTCGTACATGCTTTCTTGATTCTGTTTTTTATGAGATTTGCAACAACACCAAAGGAAATTATATGTATTTTTTAAAGTAAGTCAGGATAATAGTCAAATTAAAACACACATTTCTAAAGTTATTATAAATAGCATCAGGTCTTGTACTGAACCCTAACAGGTCTCCTCCCTGCAGGGCGGTAAGTAAAGACATATCTAGACATTTCCGAGGTATTTCGAATGTGTGTGTTATTGTCTGCCCTCTCGGCGACCTGTCTGGTGTATATCCTGACCTCTCCCATTGTCAGCTGGGAATGGCTTCTGCCCTTTCAAGATCCTCAGACAGAACTTTCTGTTCTTAGCAGGATGTACAGTAAATCCAACCTTATTCCTATTAATCTGGTTCTGTCTCCTTTTTTTAGTTTCCAATGACCAAACATTACAAGTCGAACCTTTTCACTGTTGTGGGTGTTTAGTGTTGTCCCTGAGGCATTACACCACAAAAGCCCGTGTTTAGCTATGTGTTAGTCTCTAAAATAGAGCTTTGTGTTTGTGTTTTCATGCAGGATTCTAGATATTTTGTTGAAATCATCTCACGCCACCTTGTGGCTTCATTTCTTCATAACAGTGAGAGTGGATTTTTTTTTAGCTGCAGTTCCACATGAAGCCAGCAGAGGGCAGCACAACTCATTAAATATGTTACCATTCATTAAAGAAAAAATAGGGCCTCGTGCATGAGAGGGCTCCCTTGTGAGGACTTTCGTGTAAACATGGTTCACAGTTTCTACCCTCGGGGTTTGATTTTACCCTCTGTGGCATCTTGTGATTCAGCATTCATGCACACACGTGCGCGCGTGCACACACACACACACACTTATGCTTGTTTCACAGCCTGTAGAATCACATCTTCACCTGTAAAAAAAAAATCACTGGTGTGTGATCAACATCTTTGAGCCCCACAAGGTGTGTTGCAGGAACACAGCGGGTTCCAGTTATTGGGGCCCACACAGAGAAACGCTGCCAGAGCACACGGACACACAGGCCACTTAAATAAGCACAGAGCATGAGGTGTGTGAGCAGCAGCCTGCACACCTGTGACCAAACCGTGTGACATGTTTTTCCAGTGAATCACAAGGAGGTGAAAGTTGTTGTTTGGCAGCATCATAAATTTTATATTTGCCCTCAAGTCACGATGATGCAATTCTTTCTAGCTGTTAAACATCCTATGAATAGTTGCACGGCCATGCTATTCATAGTATGGGTGTGCAAATAGTTTTCTAGGTATGCACCCCCCCTCCTCTTGCTTTAGTGTCTAATAAAGTGTGAAGGCAGAATTTTGCTCTGTCACCTCATGACTCGCATTTCAGGATGTTATTGATTAATTTATCAAGACATTAACTTATTATTTGCCAATAAGTTAACGTGGATTTCTGTACATTGATAACCGGTAGGTGAAGGTTTGACCGACGGCGTCCTCATTTGATTCTTCTTAGAGAACTGAGGATGCATAGTAACAGGAGCCTGGCAGCCAGGCGGCGTTGACGTCACCTGCTTTACAAGCCGTGGAAGGAAGCTGCCTTCATATAGCTGGATCCATGCGGTGGAGGCTCCAGATGTCTGGCGAGGAGGGACAGCACTCCTGCAGTACCTTATATGTTTTTCCCCCCCCCTACTCTTATATGCCAGCTAGAAATGAATGGATTCAGCTTCTGCTGCACTCCAAGAGCTCAAGTCATTGGAAACATTGTAGGGTGAGAAACCAGGCTGGAAACCACATACACCAGATCTAAAGAATCGCTTGCATTTCTAATCAGTCATCCTGTAACTCAGTTTGGATCATTTTCAAAGCCTCAGGTTTCTAAGTAGAATAAATAAATCCAGACTAAACAATTTCAACAATTTACACTTGCAGCATATTTGTTTTTCAGCTTTTCAGAGCTGTTACAGTAACTCCCCAAATTCAGTTTAGTCCTCAAGATTTTTGTGTGGACTAAACTGATTTTTCACACAACCCAAAGTTTTTCTGTAGGCAGCCATGAAGACTGTTCAAACATAAATCTAACTTTATTCATGCATTTCATTCCGCTTTTAGAAAGATTAAAACATTTAAGGCCTGCAAACTGCCCATAAAAATGTGTAGATCTCACAATCTAACAGGCGTGTAAGTAACAATGACACAAATACTCACAATACCATAACTAAACATTATTTCCGGATATGTATACTTGTAATTTTACAAGTATGTAATTTTGCTCATATTGAAGTAAAACCAGCCATGATGTTTGTTTACCAGGAGAAAATGAAGGAAAATCATCTCAGTAACTGTGCCTGAGTCCAGTCAGTACCATGTGCTGCTCTGCAGGTTAGCGGCTCATTGATATTAAGACTGCAATTCTGTAAAGCAGCCGAGTGCTCATGAGTGGAGAGGTTTCTATTCTAAACAGTGAAAACAAAGTCGGAGTGCTTAATGTCCGTTGAAGGTTATTTGTCTGTGAAAAAACTGCTGGTGAAGACATAAACAGGAAGGTGGTCGTTTCCCTGTCCTGCAGCAGTGGAGAGACAGTGAGGCTCTGATTGTGCTTCTGCACAATATCATCTGTACTCTTCATCTTTTTTATTTCTTTCATGTCTCATTAGGCGTTTAAGTGTGTATTACAAGGCGACACAGCTCAACCCAGCTGTGGTCGGATGATTAAAAAAAGAAAACTGTGAAATTAAAGATAAGTTAGAAGAGATGGGAGTAGAACAAAATCACCAGGTCTTTATATCTGCAGGACTGTTCTCTCTTACTCCTCAGTTGTTTTTAGGTTGTGAAGGTTTCCTGCCTTCAAGGCAGCAGGTAGGTTTTCCACAGCACCGTAAAATGGCTCCTGTGTTTGCATGTAGATGTCTAGCAGACACAGAGAGTTGTACAAAAAATGAGGAGCTTTATTGTCTTTGTCCAGGAATGTGAGTTCAGTTGAATTCTTGTTTGATTAAAAAAAGAAAGAAAGAAAGAAAGAAAGAAAGAAAGAAAGAAAGAAAGAAAGAAAGAAAGAAAAAGCTGCAGTCATATATCCTACCTGGCATCAGTGACGTACCACCCTTCAGAATAAAAGCCTTCACTACTGTCCTCTATTTGGTTAAACCTTTACATTAATGTTGAGTTTATGTTTTACAGAAGAGAAATACAAATATAAATGGAAACTAATGACTCTGTCTTCAAGTCTCTCTGAACAGATAAGTAGGAAATATGAAGAAATGTTCTGAATAACTTGTGTTTTCAGACTTTTTGTTGTTGTTGTTGTTAATGTACCTATGTAAACAATAAAACAGGAGCCTCACATTGACACTAGTTTTCTGAACATCTTGAGGGTACATTAGAGGAAATGTCTGCTGCCTCTTTTGGCCTCAAAACAACTAAATACTACAGGATTCTCTGCAAATCACATGTTCTGAATATGTTTATGAAAATCAGCTTGTTTTAATGCAGAGATTTGGAAATGATACAGATGTTCTGTTCTAAAATAAAAAGTTGCATCAAAGTGGCAAAACAAAAGCATCAAAACTGAAGTAGAGAATCAGAGCACGGAGCCTTGCTCATGTTTGCCATTTGATATAAAACCGCGATACATTGGTGCCTCCACAGAACCCTGTGCCCATCGTTAATATTTCCATGCCTGACTGTTTTCATACCTCAGCCTGTTATTATTTGTCGTCCTGTTGGTTATTTCTGCCTTCACAACCTTTGTAAACCTGCTTCTTTTGCTCTGCTTCGCTTTACACAAAAATGAATGATGACACTTAGAACACGAACCTCTGGGGTTAGGATGCAAGAGGTCGGCGCAGAAACGGGACCAGCTGGAGAGTTCATATCTCTAAGGCGGTGTGGGAACGGTTCAGGGTCTCTCCAGAGGAGTGGCAGGATGCTGCAGGGATCAGAGATGTCTGAGCCTCTCTGCTCTCACCTGCCTCAATCTCCTGCTGAATGTGTAGGAACGAAGATGGAAGAAAAGGTATATTCCTCTTTTTGCCATAAAGTCTTTTCTGTTTGACTTATTTTCTAAAATCACAAACTTTAGTTTCATGTATTTACTTTTAAAAATATGATCTGGAGGTACTTTAAAAGTTTACACACTGTTTAGAAGCAAGTAAATTATGACAAAAAAACATTGATTGAATGTGCCAGTGAAATCGATTTAGGACTTTTTTTCGTGTTATTTTCTTCTACTTAACACAGAACCACATGTTGTGGAACCTGTGAAATTCCTTCAACTGAGTCTGCAGTTCACTTTTTCCTTCTGCTCATTTTAATGTTTGTTCATGTCTGGAATGAAAGGAGGCTGGTGAGGTATTTTCCCTGGTTCATGGCTGCTTTGAGGCCTTCCTTGTATGAAATTCATAGGCATCTGTGTTTTTGTAAAAAAAAAAAAATCCATTAATCTTAAACATTAATCTACAGAATCAACTGAGACGTTTATTTTCTGCAGCAGGCCTCCATTTGACCAACTTCGTCAAAAACCTGCCGAGTCAGTCCTTAGTTTTTTTTTTTTTTTTGGAACCTTTCCATCATTTAGTCTTTAGTCTTTCCTTCTTCCAAAACCATCCAGGTTTCAAGTGGACACATCCACAACAGTTTAGTTAAACTCAGTCCTGCTTTGTGTTGTTGTGTCATGTCCCATTAAAAGCGAACACAGTCAAAAGAACATCGTGTTCTCCTGCTAATTTAGCAGTCAATCATCCACTACTGTCGTTGCCAAACAGAAATAAGAACTAGGGCATCTCATAGGGGAGAGAAAACTTTTTCAGTGCTAAACAGTGCATCATTTAGTCAAAATGAAAGTTGTGTAAGTTGTGTAAAGTGTTTTCTTGTTGCAAAGTTTTAAAAACTTTACTTGTGAATGTGTGCAAATGTCCTACAGTAATGTTTAAGAGACATTATAAACAGGAGCTATTTTTATTTAGTTCTTTATTTAGGCACTAAATTAATATGCTCAACCTTTTTTCCCTTGCTGCGTTTACTTTAATTACCTCCATAATAAAGCCGTCAGTCTGAGTTTGCCTTGTTCGCTCTGACAGCGCTGTGTAAACGGCGCTTCACGTCACGCCGTGCGTTGTGACTCACTGACACAGTTTTAGAATCAATGACCCTGCAAGCCGACTGCTGAAGTCCTGAGGTAAGAGATGAGCTGAACGCGGCAGAATGTGGGCAAAAGGCAAGGCACACCGTCAACAAAGAACTGTCGGAGGAAACCAGCGGCAGCATTTAAAACTAACTGAGACGGAGGAGAAGCGACGACTTGTCTCGGTTTCAGTTCACAACTGAAATCCACAATCAATACACCAGAAAAATGTTCCTCTGTAATGAGCCTGGCTTTCAGCTTTGCTGTAGATTAACCTTAATACCCACATAGCTTTGAAAACACTGTGTTGTGTTAGGAAAGTGTGATTAAAATACATAGACATACACCACCAGAATGTTAACTGAACGGACGAGACATTCGAGTTCAAGATATTGGACACTGATGTTCAAGATGTTCAGACACTGAAATTAAAAGTAAAGTCAACTTTCATAAAGAAAATTACACAACAGTTCACATTCTCAAATTGAAAATACTAAAACTCTGTGAAGCTGACTGTCTGAGACAGGAAAAAAGATACTACTTTAAAACTAAGTTTTAGATCGATCATTTCAAAATTGACTAGTTTGCACGTTGAGAGAGAATTTTTCTTGGCACCAGTTGACAGTTCCTTGTGGTATGAGAGGCATTACAGCTTTTTGGCAGCTTTCACATCTGGAAGGCATTATCAAGCTTGCAAGTATACAGATGTGTGAACATCTGCTCCCTTCCAGACAGCATCTCTCTCTGGAAGAACTCAGTTTTCTCTCAGGCCCCCGCTTTTAAGCCTGTTGCCATCAACTCAAAATAAGCTCATATTAAAAGTCTTTTTTTTTCAACATCTTGCATGTTGAAAAGAATTTTTAACAAATGTTATCTATATTGTGCAGGTGTGTTAATCATGTCAATGTTTTTTTATGTTAACATATATTCTGCATATGATCTGCCAGATAAACAGATCAGATGAGAGATCTAAGAGGAGTTTTAAAGATTTCCTTTCCTTCTTTATACCTGTACTTTTACATTTTTAATTCATTTTGATTTGCGTTAAAGGGAATAAGAAAACATCTCCTTTTTTGTTGCCTTTCAAAGCTTTTGCTGCCCATGCAGCGAAAACTCATGCTTATGTATTAGTTTGACCAAATTTCTGTGGACATCAATGGATTTCTCTTATATTGAAAGGATAAAGATTGTACACATGCACACACACACAAAAAAAATCCATTCCGGATGTATTTTTTGCTGCAGCCGTTAGAAACATGTGTCTCGTGTCCCACCTGAAATTGCAGGATTATGTTTTCGTGTCCAGAATGTACAGCGCCGCCTTTAACACGTCCTTTACTCTGAGGTCACATCACTAGTTGCCATGGTGATGGATGTTTTTCCCAGAACGCCTCAGAATGAATAAGTGATTTTGTGTTGTTGTTGTTGTTAAAATGCCTTTCAGACCTCACATCCATAATGGTATAGGCAGTCTCAGTCACATGCATGGAGCTTATAGTGCACGGATACTGTGTTTGAGCAGTTCACTATATAGAAATTATAACTTTCCCCATTCAACTGTGCAGGTATCACATTTGGAGTCTAAAGTTTATGCTACCTGCATGGATTTCCTTGTGTGTGTGTGTGTGTGTGTGTGTCTACACAAAAGGTCTGTGCCCGTGTGTGTGTGTGTTTGTAGGATGACAGACATAGTTAAGGATGGTTGGATGGGCAGACTTTACGAGATGATGTATATTCGCCCCCGTCTCCCAGGGGAGCTGTGCATTGTGGCCGTTCTCACGGGACGGGGAGAGACTGTGCACCTATCCCAGGGCTATCTCCTACACAGAGGGGGCTTTAGACCGTCTGACCCCTCCGTCTGACCTCTGCCTGGTCCTCCTCTGGGCCCCACCAGCCCTCTATCTGCTGGCGTCTGTCTGTGCAAGCCCCCTCGGCAAGATTCTTTCAGGTCTGGTTTGTAGAACAGCATTGGGAGATGGTTATGTCCAGTGCACTGACTCCTGAAAGAGCGCCGTATATAAGCCAAGCGACACGGTTGAGCTGCCCGGATCATAAAGACGATATTGAAGTGGGTGTGGTCTCGGGATAATTTCAGACAGACCTCTATATGTCCAAATATTCAAACTTATGACAACCTCAGGCACGTCTGGCTCATAGTGTCGAGACCTGAACAGGAGTATTACATCTGCATTAGGTTACCGGCAGAGCAGGTACCCCCCTGCTCCTGTACTCAAAATAGTCTGGATCCGCCCCTGAAAACAAAAACAAATAAACAAACAAAACAAAAATCTGACAAATTGAAATGCAAAGTAACGAAACACAAAAACAAAGCATCAAATAGCTGTGACGTACAAACACACCACTCCAGAGATGCACCAAAAGACCAGTCAGATTTGTCAACCATGAAAATTTCAAAACCACAGATGACTCAAAAAATAAAGATAATTAAAAAAAAAGGGGGAAAAAAACAAAAAAACAAAACAAATTGAAAATAATCTAAAAAATATTCCAGAAGAAGAATTTACAAAAGTCAGCTTTGTCGTTGTGACTCTGGTGTGTGACTTGCTCCTGGTTCGGGCTTTTTACAGATTGATTCCAAGAAGCCTGTTAATTCATAATCCTCCCATTAGCAGCTGATATAGGATTGCTTTATGGTTTTTCCAAATGCTGGTTAATGTCTGGCCTGGTGGCAGTCTGCGCTGTAATCCAGGCCCTATAAGGCAGAACAGAGGGATTATGGTACTGCAGTTCGGAATTAGGCCAGAGGAAGAAGCTGATGCAACAAAACGTCTGGCCGCACAAACTGCACAACATCAGCGCATCAGGTGAAGATCGGACAGGAACAGGTTTGTGGAGTGACAGGAGGGAAATGTGTCAGTAAGAGCAGGAGCAGTTTATCTAACCAACCTGGCAGCGCTGCCCTTGATCCAATCTGCTACTGGCGGCGAGCGGGAATTATCGGCTACAGTGAGGGGATTAAACTGCCGTGAGCGTTCACATGGGAGGGGGGAGACGAGGGATCCGGGAGGTATAGGGGTAAGGAAGTAGTAAAAATGTACAGAGGAGGATCACTGGTGAATGGAAACTGGGAGAGAAAAGATTAGGAGCTTTTTTTCTACACTACTTCTCTCCTCATGAGGAATAAGAAGCTGGTCGGTGTTCAGGTTCAGCAGGGCCTTCACGTTATTACTGACAATGTGATCGCTAGAGTTTATGCATCTTGTCAGCATGTGGACCTCCTACTGCGTTTTCATTTAGAGCAAAGCCCTTTAATAGCGTTGACTATCGAAATATTAGACTGACTCAGGAGCCGTGCCCCACTTACTGCTCTCAATATTGAAGCACTAAGACGGAAAGGAAAAACGTATGAGAAAGGTATCTGTGGATGTACTGAGGGATTGTGGAGATAAAAAGCCTAGCATGAGAAAATACTCCAATTATTAAAGGTCTGGGAAAAGACAAGAAGGTGAAAATTAAATTCACTAAACTGTCCAGACCCTCGGCAGTTCAACAATGGACTGAGAGGCTCGCTTTTATGGTAATGTAATCGATTGATGAAGACAATCTAACAATACAGCAAATATGTTGTGACAAGGTTGACCCAGAGATATTGATGATCTTCACCATTAGAACAATACAATACTGTGACACCACTAGTTTTACCTTGGATATATTATAATGAAATTCATCACGCAGCTGTTGATGTCTTTTTTCTTTTCTGCTCCCTACCCCGACTGTTAGCTGTTAGCCACTAATTGATCACTATCCAGAAATTGACAAGCCAGAAGTCACTGAGGACTTTAAAATGGTGTCCTGGGACTGAACTGCAGACGCACAGAGGAGTGAAGCTGCCAGCAGGTGATCAAGGACATGAATTGTTTCACTCACACAACAAACTCATGTTTTAGGATCTTTCGGCAATTTTTGTTTTGTGTCGATGTGTTTGAAGGTGTGAGTTAGTCTCCACTGAAGGGTCTGCTGCCTTCAAGATTATTTTGACTGTCAACGGCAAATTCTAACCTCACAAAACAAAAAGTTGATCTCATGTTAAAAGTATGAGCTTTGGTCATCCAGGAAAATAGCTGTAGGGTTACTGTCACTCCTTTCTAATAAAGCCAAGAGTTAACTCTAGGACTAATCGATGTGGGAATGTAGCCACATTAGCTGTGATGCATTCAAGGCCTCGGATCTTCAGTAGCCTTTGTCTTCAAGAGCTGCTTCATCTTCTTGTTATTATTATTATAATTATGCTATCAGTTTCTTTAGAGAATAAGCGTAGTACTTACACTGAACAAGCATGTGTGCATCACAATTTGTCTTCAGTGTCCAGACTCTAGACTGACCACTGTTCTCCACAATTTTTATGTAGCGCCGTTTCAACATACGTGACTGTAATGAGAAGCTTGTTGTCGACAGGTTTTCTGCAGAGCTTTCTCATGACACATTCATTGAATTCAGACGTTTTGGAACAGGCGTTTGGGAACAGTCAGTCTCCTGCACACATCTGAACCAGCCAGTGTAACTTCAGCTAAACATATAGGCTCACAGCCCAGCTAATTTATCACAACAACCAAGCAATTGATTACTTTTATTGTCAGCAATTAGTATGTGATTCCAATAAAAGAAGGTCATGGGTAACTGCAATCAAGTAAATTACCTGATGCTATTAAAGCACCAGATCTGATCATTTGCTCTCATAAAAGCCAGTTTCTTTAGTCGCAAGCATGAAAGCATGTGCTATGACTTTGTAAGTATTCACTAAACTTCCACATTGTAATTGCTGCCATTCGTGGAATGTCAGGACACCGTGTTTGTCAGGGCCATGCAAATGATACTGGCAAAACCTGAAATACCAGGAGGAAGTCTCCCAGAGAGAAAGTCTGTCAACTTCATGGTAAATCTTGAGAAAATCCACTTCCAGATCTGACTGAACTCTGGTCTGGTCTGGATCAGTTACAGCCACCTATCCTCGTGGAGACTAGACTATTAATACACATATTACATACAGGCAAACAGGCATCTATTGCTTCGACAGCATACCGTATGGACGGACACATGGAGTGCACATGTGCACACACTGCGACTTGAACAACTGTCAGTGCTCACAAAAAATGTAAACGCTTTTTTTAAACATTATCCAGACACAACCTGTACTAATGAATGAGAAGTGTTAGCTCTGTTCTATATTAAATACATGATGGCTATAGACTAAAATAATACTCAGATCAGCTCTTCTGCAGAGATTTACCCAGACTGCATCTCTCGTATCAGATTGCGAAATGACTCTTGGCCAGTTCACAGAAACTTCATATCTAAACCAGAATACAGCCTTGTTCTCATGCTTTGAGTGAACTTACTGAGCTGAAAGCTGCATTCAGTGAACACAAATCCAAAACTGTTGGGAAGCTGTGCAAAATACCATATTAAACAAGATGTGTCTTCCAGAAGTAAAAATTAATAGAATTCTCTATTATGAGAAATTAAAGTGAAAAATTGTGCCACAGTTTTTGAAAATGTTCCTCAACATAAAAGTCAGTGAGGAGCCCACTAGGAGGGGCTGATAATATCCTTTAATAGATGAAGTTTATATTGTGTACCAGACACGAATCCCCATGCCAGCATTTGTTGTTTGTGGTGCTCAGTGACTGTGGATGGAAGCTGGAGAACCTGAAGGAACAAAACCAAACATTGAACATGCAAACTCCACACAGGAAGGCTCCAAGCTGGGGATATTCACGCTGTGAGGCGTTGCGGAAACCTCATCTGGTTTTACACCACTGCAGATCACTGCATCTGGTCTTCATTTACTCCGTACATATTGTCCCAACCTTCTTGGAATTTTCTTTTGGGTTTTTTTTTGGTTTTTTTTTTCTTTTGGTCACAGTTTGCACAAAAACAACGTCATCCTCATAATGCTCAACAGTCTGATCAACACGTTTCATCAGAAGACGCAGTTTTGTGTTTTTCTGCTTGAGATCAGGCTGAATCTCCAGAGAACAGATCAATGTGAGTTCTGCACACACAGAAAGCCACTTATGTAACATGTAACATGTAACACATGTGCGTGTGTGTGTGTGTCCGCTACACTCCAGGAGAGTGGAGGGTAAATATTTAGGTTATGATGACTCAGCATTAGAAAGCAACAACGTCCACATGACGAAAACAAGTTCATTCAATGAAGCTTTCTTTGAATTCTCTGGGATTTAAATCTTGCTGTTTTTTAAACTTTTTTGACATTCTAGACTTGAAAGAAGTCGTAAAAAGTGGCCGTGAAACAGAACGGTACGTCTTCCCCTCAGTCCTTTGTTCTCCGGTTCCCGTCCTTTTCGGGACAAAGCAAGCTAGTGAAGGAAAAATGGAGTAGGAGGCAGAGGATGAGAGACGGGCCGGAATGGTGGGCTTGTGAAAAGAGAAAATTCTGTGCTGCTGCGTGTCGCACAGTATCGTATGACTTCCATAGGAGGACTGAGTGTGGTCGAGCTGAGAAAGGAGGGGGGTTGGGAGGCGTGTCAAGAAGGGCGTGTTGAGCTCAACAAATCAGAGCCCTCGCCAGTCCAGGCTGGTTTGTACTGCCCAGGCCTGAATGTTCCCTGCAGGAGTCCTGAAGGAAGATTGTGTTCTGCCCGTGTTTTTAGCCTTCAGGTTGCCTGTCCTCACAAACACTCATCTAGTTCCCTTCTATATTACCCTGCCTCTGATTGGACTGTGCTGCAGAAATAAAACACCTATATATACGTGGGACTAAATTTCTGCTCGCTGCCTTTTAGGAGGAAATGCAAGCATTGGCCACAAGGGAGTCGAACCATTTCTCTGGGACATGGAGATGTTGAGTCATACTGGTGTGAAAGATTGGCACAGTTGTTTCAGCAGTTGTGTTGGCTGAACATTGGTGATATGTATATCCACCGCTACCGCATCTCAAAGTAGTGTGTTTATATTGAGATCTGCTAAGTGTGGAAGTCATTTGAGTGTGATGAACTCGGTGACTGGTACTAGAAACGAGTCTGAAGTTATAGGAGCCTTTACCTCAAAGGGAAAGACAAGGTCAGCAACAACACGTCTGTCATGGCAATCCCGTGAAAAGGTGATCTAACTGACAATTTCAAGACTATTCAAAACATCAAAGACAGTTTCAGTAAGGAAAGGTACAAACTTCCAGCTTATAGTGCAACATAGTTTAGTGCCTTTTGAAAAAACATCATTTCCACTTGAAACAGGAAATAAGCTCAGAATGTGGCCTTAAAGGTGCTTAAAATTAACACATTCTTCACAAAAGAACTGTAATAATAATTTGTAATAGTATTATGTGAATCAAAGCTTATACAGATAGATTGTGATACAGTACAAGGAATCAAAAGTCTGCCAATCAGTCAATAAGTCTCCAAAATGAATACACTACCAGCAGCTGCACCCGCAAATGTTCATTTAATGAAATGGAAATCAATGCTTCTGTGTAGGTCAAATAAAACTCAGACCAAGCAGTGTTTCTCAGGTGGACGGGGATCTGGCGTTCTGAATGCGCCTGACAGGATTGGATTGCCAAACCCGAGCTCCATGCTGGGACAACAGATCTCTCCTGTTGGGCAGGCGCCATGGCTCGGTGCGAGAGAGTCTGCACAGCAGGGGAAAGCATCCCCGAGCTGGCCGGAAGGGGTCCACCAGCAATGCCCCCCTGCAGCAGCCACAACCCAACGCTAACTGTGTTGTCGAAGAGCATTCGGATGCGGCCTTCACCAGCCACAAGCTAACGCTAATCATGTCACTAACAGACAGGATCAGTGTCAATAAGCCGGAGGAAGGGAGAGCCAACGCAGCCTTCACCAGCCACAGCTAAAGCTAACCCCAACCATACTGGACTATGACTGCCTTAACGATGCCACATCCCTCAGGTCTCAGAAGCTAAGCAGGTTGGGACCTGGTCTGTAACCAGATGGGAGACCAAGAGGGAACATCAGGAGGGCTGTGTGAATGCAGAGCGAGAGTGTGTGTTTGGTCCTGGGCGGGAGGGCTGATGGTGCACATTGGCAGCCTCGCTTCTGTCAGTCTACCGCAGGGCAGCTGTAGCTACACACATACCTTACCACCATGAAGTATGGAATGAACAATGTCCTTGTAAACTGATCTTGAGTTCACTGAAAAAAGGCGCTGTATAAAACCAATGCATTGTTGTTATCATTTATTACCGCTACCAGCCACAGTCGGTACCAACAAGCCGGTGGAAGCCGGCTTGTTGCGTGCCGTCTAACCAAACAGGGCAGATCGGACTCCGTACAAAGACGTTGTTGCTGTGCATGCTGGAACTGCGCACGCGCGAAGGGAACAATCCGTGCTTTCAGCACTGCCTTCTGGCAGTCAAGAGAGATGAAACAGAACTAAATTTAACACAAAAAAAGAAAAAAAAATGCAATATGGGACATGAAAGACTGGGGTACAACAAATAAAATGTAATTAAGATCAGTCTGAAAATAAAAGTTGACATGAGTCAGCTGAAGAAACGCTTCTTCATCACAACAACCACAGCATTCATGGTAAAGGCAGAGGCAGTATTTTAATGAACTCTTCTCATTTTGTGTGACCTACGTCACCAATATTCCATATTTATGATGGCAAAAGAAAGATTGATACAGTGTTATTCAGTGAGTCCTGTTTTTAAATTAGCTTATACACGAGTGTGGAATATAAGTTTGCACTTGTTTCTATACACAGAAACCTTTTCAATTGGAATTGGAGCATCTGTCCAATATTGTCACGCAAACATTTTTAAAATCATATCAAACTGTCCTTTAATAACAGCATTATCATGAATAATGCTGTATTGAGACAGTGCCATTCAGTACTCACTGCAGAGTCTGGAATGTAGAGGAGCAGTCCAGCTCTCTTTATGTTCTTTGTTTTTGGAGAAACTATACTAAGTTAAGTAGTTTGTGCTAATTTTTTTTTTCACCTTCACATGATAAAGCTCAGGATCAGTAACAGATCCTGAAGTGAGGCAGCTATAAGCCTCACTGGAGAGGGATTATGAATGAGGTACATATAAACAGTGGCAACGAAAAAGCCTGGGAAATCCCAAACGTGCCCAAGTCCAGTTAACAGTTTATCTAGAAGTCAATAAGGATTAAAATCTAACATGTCAGTTTTGTTTAAATAACTTGCACTTCATCAGCTGTGAGGAATGTATTTTACGATTGATTAATCTTTTGTTGTAGGACGTGACCAGTGAAGACCTGCTGTACAGTTTTGTTTCTGTGTGCACGAGTCTCTGCAGAGGAGTAGTGCTGCTGCACAGAGAAAACAGGACCCAGGAGAGCGGTGTCCTCTCTGTTATTGATCGACCTCAGTCTGATGTAGGTCATTTATTCAGTTACACGCGCTGACACAAACATCTGCCCGTGTCACACACCGCTTTATGCAGAGACACTGCAGCATTCTGCATTGTTGCCTGTGACAGTGGGAACATTTGTGTCCTGTGGGTGTGCTATGACCTCTAGCAGGTAACTCCACCTCTCACAGACTGAAACAGAGAGACTGAGAGCAGGCAGAGAGAGATCCAGTTTCATACGGAGGAAGGAAGCATTTCCTTTTACAGTGGTTCATCTTTTATTCGATGAAAAGCATCCAAGATTGTCAAAAGTAGTGTTTCTAGGGATGTGATTCTTTGTTTTTTCGCCGGATTGTTTGGATGTCAGACGCCTGACATTTAAAAATACTCATTGGCTGTGTTGTCAGAAACGGTCAAAAATACATCACTTACGGATATAAAGCAGGTCTTTAAAGCAAGAGGAGAACCGAAGAGGTGGTGGGTTAAATATTTAAAGCTAAAGCACGTGGAGCATAAAAACAGCTTTTCACCATATGCTACAGTTTAAAACAAGTTCTTCCTCAACAAACGCTCACTGTGAAGTGTGAGGCCGATTAAATAAAACTTGAAGCAGGTAGGAGTATAAAGTGGACCGAGATTTACTGATGAAAGGAGCTGGCTGTAATCACTGTGATAAAACCAAGGCTTTCACGTTTTGAGGGAATAAATGCCACTTAGAAGCACAATCTGCTCATTTAAAGGGGACATATGCTTATTTTCACCTTGTGAAGAGTTTCTTATAGTAGTACGTGTTGCCGTAGCCTCATTATGACCTTCAAATTTGAAAACTGTTTCATCCTGTCTTGCTACACCACATTTTGTGAAAATGCCTGCTGAAACGGTCCAGTTTGTTTTGGTCCGCTTATCCTGAAATAAGGAAATTTAACTCCTCTCCCTGACTGTGAACCAACCTGTGTGTGAGAGTGGGCGTGGCCCGACACGTTCTAGTGGATACCGGGAAGCAGGCTCAGAAACAGCGTGTTCTGAGGAGGGCTCGTCAGAGCGACTTTTTAGACCGCTGAAACTCCGAACAAAGGATGAATTTGGGGCAAACAAACTTAAACATGATGTTTTTAGGCTTCTGAGACCTATATGACGTGACTGAAAAATAGCATCATATGTCCCCTTTAACAACATGTGTCACATAAATGATGTAATAAAATACCACTGTAATTATTACCTCCGCCAGGAGGTAATGTAATCACGTCGGTTTGTTGGTTGGTTTTTGGTTGGTTGGTTTGTTAGCAAGATTATGGAAAAAGTAATGGACGGATTGCAATGAAACTTTGTGGAAAGGTGGGTCTTGGGCTAACTTAGAATCCATTAAATTTTGGTGATGATCCGGATCACTGTCTGGATCCAGAAATTTTTTAAAGGATTCTTTATCATTGAGAGATAGGGCTATCTTTGACATAGTTGGGCAGGCCCGCCGACAGCGGGGGACAATCGCCTGGTTCACACAGGACGCGCCGCGCGCGGAGTCGGAAGCGCCGAGCACCGAATAGATAAAAACTGTTAAACTGCTGAGGCACTGTTGAGCTTTATTGAGGATGATTACCTGTCGAACCGTCACGGTAACATAAATGTGTCAAACATGTGGGTCACAAGAAACAGCCTGAGGTAAAAACAGGTCCGCCACCTCTTCTGGAACCACTCCAACAAAACACATTATAATCTAAAATGCAAAATATGTGTGTGGTTTATTGCCATGGTACCACTCACGACCAAACTTCCAAGTGCACACTGTTAACCCCTTAAGCTCAGACCGGCCCGCCGTGATGACTGACACGACTATTTTCATTCAGGAAGAAGTGAGCTTGGTAATCAAAGGCATGCTGCAACAAACACAGGAGGACGGTTGTCGGCAGGGCATGTGAGTCTGATTACACAGTGTAAATCCGTAAATAAGTTGTGGAGGCCCCTCCTGGTCACATAAAGCTCCAAGAGATCAGACAGGGTTTAGGGGCCTTTCATTTGGTCCGGGCTATAGTCATAACTCTAGTGTTGGATGTTGACTTGTAGTAGGAGTAACTGGTGCTTCTAAAAAAGTTTGAACCATGTTGACAGCTTTGTGATGTTTCAATTTAACAGAGCAGTATAAGCGCAATCGTAGGAATTTTTAAGTATGAGTGCTAACATGTTAAGCAAATACAGTGTTTTGTGAGCTGAACTGTTGTCTTCAGGATCAGACACATAACTGAAGCAAATTTCCTGGAAAAACGGGGAGCACTATCTTCGGCCCAAAGTGGAATGACTGCCTGCAGCATTCCCACCAGCGCATCTAAAAATATTCCTGCAACACATGTTGATATAGTCTTAAAACTTTACACAATGTGGAGCAAAGCATGTCGCGATGAATTGCTTCTTTCAAAACAGGCAGCTCAAACGTTACTTTATGCGCATTTGGATCAAACCAATTTGATATTTACTTTTCATCATCTCAATCCCGGGCCATTGCAGGAGCACTTCTGGTGCCAGTCTGGTGAGGGTTGCGTCAGGAAGGGCTACCAGGATTAAACGTGCCAAAATAAATATGCAGATCTACCTCTCTGGTTCTGTTGACCAACAGGGTGCAGGTGGAAACCGGCATTTACTCAAAGACCGGTGTTTGAAGGGAGATGATCTGCTGTGACGACCAACGAAACAAAGACAGAGCAGATCCTCTTGGTGGGGAGCATGAAGCTCAATGTTTCAGCTGTGAATCAGGCTGGTCTTCCAACATTTCTCTTTAACCCTTCATTGGACACTTGATCGAATAACTGAAAAAGGAAAAAAAAAAAAAAAAACTCATCCACGAGAGTATTTAGTTTTATTTTACCACTTTTTAGACTTTTGACGACAATTGAACAACCTGCATAATAAAAATTATGGGAAAAACAAACGAAATTATCAGAGATGTTTTATAATGTTCTGCGTTTATCTGAATGAAATACTTTCCTAATGGATTTCTTTATAAAAGCATGCAATCCTGTGTCCCATAATATCATGACTTTCCAACAGAGGCCGTATCTATGGCATTTTAAATGCAGTCGTACACAATTCAAATGATCAAATGTGTATTTTGTGGTTATTATGGCATTACCACTTAGTTTAGAGGCAATATAAGTACTAAATGTAGAAGTTAGTGTAAGCATTTGCATGTTTTCTGAAATGTTTCCCCTGGCACTTTGCTTGCTGCACCATAGTTTGCCTGTCCATTGTAGGAAAAGCCACAGAAACCTCTTGCACCCTTGCATGAGTTCATAGACTTGCTTTCCCCTCCTTCAAATATGTTATTCAAGGAATTCGCCCCACAAGGGTCTCACTGAAAAAAAAAAAAAAAAGCTAAACATGTTGCTGGTTTCGAGGTCTTTTCTACCCCTCCCTGACATCTCAACATTCCTGTTAAATTAGCGTTCGGCGGTGCGTTTTCATCATGACTCTGCGAATTTTCTTGTGCGCCACTCTTATACCTTCTGGGCAAACATTCTTATGATTTTTATCATCTCTCTCATGTCTCCGGCAGGTGAAACAACAGTTCGGAGTCCATGAAAGCCTTTTTGTGCAGCACTTTGACTCAGTCAGAGGGCCACTATCAAACCTTAGAGGAAAAAAAGTCTGACTGCAGTGGTAGGTTCAGGTGAGGGATTAAGTTTCCTTTCTCTCTCCACCTTTCTTATTTTCTTGCCGTCAGCCTTGCCGTCTCTCACCTGTTGTTGTCGCGATACCTGAGACAGCTGTGGCTGTCTGATATGTCACAGATCACATGGTGGACTGCTCTGCCGTCCTGTTTGTGCTCCAGGGCTTTATTCAGCATGATAATCAAGAGGTGAGCTCGCTGGCCTCTTTTCAAGCAGATCACCGTGGAGATTCAATGAATTAAACCCGCAGACGACAATCTAAAGTCGAATTAGTGGCGATCTGGAGGTTGTACAGAGGTATCATGTTTACCTTGCTCACCATCTGTTTTCTGTATTTGGGACACTTTATTCTAAGTAGTATTAGGTTACAGGCAGGGTTGGGCAATTTAAAAAAAAAAACAATATTTGGAAAAAAAAGGAGTTGTTTTGATAGTTATTAAAAAGAGAAACTTGGTATTTGTAAATCTGTCCCGAGTGTTGCTTTTAATTGCCTCTGTTATTTAGGATTTCTAAAGTGTGTGTAGTTGTGTTGCTGCAAAACATTATCTAATCTGTTATTACTGATGATTGATTATTTCACTAAGTTTAAATGATATGACAAATTTATCAGTGATCAAAAGACTATGAGAAGAAGGAGAAACAAATTAATTGCTGAGATAAAACGCAGAGTGCAGCGCGCAAGTCCTATAAAGGCAAGTTAATGTTTATTAATGCATCTAATCAGAGCTCACAGCCGCCAGGGAGCATGGCAGAGACAGCAGCCCCGCAGCTGTTTTTACAACAAAAACAACTTGTAAATAGCTTGAACATTATTAAAGTCATAACATGTTACTTTCTCAACATTATTGGTCAACGGCCGCAATAGTACCCGTTTACAATCACTGATGTAATTTATTAAATAAAACCTCTCTGGCAGTTATGCAAAAGATCCTTTAACATGTAGAATGACACAATGTGTGGCAGAGTTGTTCCACTGGATCACAGAACTCTGTGCAAGTGTATCTACAGAAGGGGTTTCTGATGATTTGATGCATCAAATCATCACATTTACGTTCAGCTGAAGCAGCATCTCTGAGGAGCACAGGTACATCTAAAAATACAAGAAGAGAATTAAAAAACACATTTTCCTGCGAGACAGTAAAACATTTCTATTTAGAAATGTATTACTAATAAATAAATAAACAGGAAAAAAATCAAGCACGTTTTGTTTTATTTTTCTCAATTGTATATAATTTAGAAAATCAAAAACACATTATCGGTGTAATCTGAGTTTTCTCAATTATCGCAAAAAAATTGAAAAAAAAAAATATAAAAATTTGTCAGTTTCACATTGAAATCAAATATTTTAATAGTACTTCAAGGTAGTCAAGTTTTAAAATCAAATAGGTGGAAAAAATGATGACCCACAGCGTGTGCACTGAGAGTGAGGATGGTGTGTTTTTATAGATGGGGCCTGCTCTAGACAAACTCCCCCTGCTCTCATGTGCCTGTGGGTTTAACCATTGATGTTGAGGCCTTTCTCACAGAGCATTTTCACAGAATCACAGCGATTCCTCCAATCACTCACACAGTCAAAGGGAACAAAGAGAGAGCTTGAGATAACAAACTGGGCACTGGGAGGACAGCTTCCTACCAGTTCTGGTCCTGTGGGTCTTCTTTGGTGTTAAAGGTGCCTTTCCCACAAATTTCTAGCAGTGGGATCCCTTTTAAAAAAGACTTGGATTGTTGTTTGAGTGTAAGCTTACCTCAGCATGTCTTGGACCCATACACATGTTTGAAGCGATCGGACTGTGGGCCTCTGTGCTTCAGACAATGAGGGTCTGTCTCTTGTTACAGTGCGACCGTCACCTTGCCAAAAAAATCCCCCGGGTGGGATCCATTAAGCTATTATGCGAACGAAATGTTGAACATTATTTTTCTGTTTTCAACACCATTTATCATTTTAAATCCCTTTCATTTTGTCTTTCGTCTTCAGAAAAACAGTAATCCAGTGTTGTACTGTTAGAATAATGGTCGCACGCGGTACATCGGGTGTCACGTAAAGGACGCCTTGCTCCCTGGTGCTTCAGCCACCATCGAGAGCGCAAGCTTTAGGATTGTTGTCGCTGCATGTGTTGTTCCATGTGCATTACTCTTTGATCGTATTGCTTCAACAAAAAACTGTATACATTGTTGAATTGGTACTTGTGAGGAGAACAAATAATCACACCCAGGAGGGAAGTCACATCAAAGTCCGGCGCCAGCAGCCCTCACAGCTGTACAGGCAAAGCATCTCTACCGCTGCACCGCAGCTCATGCGCCCCGGTGGAGCTGCCACTCTGTTAAAAGGCACTAATCTGGAAAGAGATTAGAGGAGATAGATAGTGCTTTTGCTTTTAATGAAGTAAACTATGATCATGTGAATGCAAATAATTAGAAGTGATGGTGGGTAAAAGATTGCATGCCGTTCGTTTGGCAAACAAGTAAGCGTGTCCTTATCATGTAATGTCATTTTTATCTCACCAGCTGGATAGTTACTGTTGTTTTTTTTTTTTTTTTACTGTTGAAGTTGTTTCCAAACCCAAATATCACACAAGAACCAGATATTCAAATTCCAAAACCGGTTCAGGATTCATGCTTCAGGGTTTATTTGACTGTTTCTTTCAACTCCATGATGCAACAATTGCAGGTGGTTGCAACTTAATGAGTATTTTGTGAAAACATAGAAGCAAATGTTTATTCTGAGCATTAAATTTTACCATCACTCACAAGCTGATTCTTGACAGTAGCTTTTTCTACGTCTTTTTTATTTTTTAAATCAATCAATTGACGTCTTGTTTCCTCCCTTCAGCCTTTAATCAGATATCATACAAAATGTTCCTTTACTAAATCACAAGGTTTTTCTTCACAGTAATTCGACCAGATGCCATCACATAATGAGGCTATTATACTAAAAAAAGGCGGAGCATCCGTTGTGTGGCCGTGTGGCCTCCAATTTTCATTTGTAATTTTAACCTACGTCACTGCAGTCAACATTTCATCCCAGAAGAGAAATACAGGTTAAACCTGGATAAACTTTAAACTTTTGTTGCAATAGTGTTATGTTAACAGTAAATACAACAAAAAGTCAACAAAATGGAAATCATAATCTCAATGTGCTCATTCAGAGGTGTCAAACATATGGCTCCCAGGCCTAAACTGGCCTGTTAGAAGGTCCAGTCTGGACTTGAGGTGTTATGAGGAAGACATACTTTTAATGAAAGCCACTGCTGTTCCTGATTTATTCACTGGACGTCAGCATGAGCATCAACACCGAGCCAAACAGTCGACGTGAACAGTTTGAAACTTGTTTTAAGGTTACCACGCTCAGAGGAAGCCACTTCTCTGACATTTTACTTTAACTCTGAATAAATAACTTCATGTTGAGATTACACTTTTTTCTCTTAAATGATCGACTTCTTCTTTTCCTTTTTGTAAATACTGAAGTTTTTCAATCGAACAGTTACAAAACGTGAAGTTATTATTCCAAGGTTATAACGCTATGAGTTAATCCAGCCCACTGAGGAGCAAACTGGCCCCCTGAACTGACAGGAAAATACCATCAATTGAATGATTAAAGAGTTTATTTCAACTTAGAAGTTTAAATATTTGGTTTGCTCCTCAATCTGACTCTTGGTACCCCTTGTACCCAAAAAAGAAATACCTGGATCCGGCCCTGCTCAGATACTCATCACTATTAGATGAAATGTGTTGCCTGCAGTCACAATTAAACCAAAAGTCATCTTAAAGTGTGTTTGCACAGCTCAGCTGCTCACACACTGCAGGTATTTGTCCATGTTTCACTGCAACCTCGTGGCTGAGTTGCATCAGCAGGAGGATGTGAAGCCGACACAACCTCAGATGCCACAGAAATACCTGAGAGTAGTATTAAAGGAGGTAAATCCTTTTAAAGTTTTGATTACAGGTGATGGATAACAGGCGGGACCCGTCAGTCCGCTGAGGGGGGTCACGCCCATTCGGATGCGTCACGTGGGTGGAGATTAAGTTTCCCGGCAGATAAGCAGCATGCGGACGCTGCCGGGCAGGGCAGCATCGTTCACTGGCTGGAAGGAGGAAGTTACACATTTGAGAGCCGCCCCCGCCTCGTCGGCTCCGCTTTTGAGAGAACTTTTCAGTGTGTGAGTGAGTGAGTTACCGGGCGAGTGTGAGCGCGCGCGTCATGGCAGAGAAGATCGACATGGAGGGAAGGACGCCGTCCAACGGAGAGGCGCACCTCGACGAGCCGCTGGCCAACGGCCTGAGCCACAAGAAGAGCGGCCCGGAGCCGCCGTCCGAGCGCCTGCTGCGCATCGTGAGGGCCAACCTGCTGGTGATCCTCACCGTGGCCGGGGTCATCGTGGGGGTCTTCATCGGGCTCGGCGTGCGCAACCTGGACCTGACCATAACGCAGAAGATCTACATCGGCTTCCCGGGGGAGATCCTCATCCGGCTCCTGAAGATGATCATCATCCCGCTGGTGGTCTGCAGCCTGGTGTCCGGGGCCGCCAGCCTCGACCCGCAAGCCCTGGGCAAGCTCGGCGGCTGGGCGATGCTCTTCTTCCTCGTCACGACCCTGATCGCGTCGTCCATCGGCGTGGTGATGGCGTTCATCATCACCCCGGGGGCCGTGACGGTGGAGAAGCCGGCGGGTCTGGACGACGACGTGCCGGCGCACAAAGAGGTCATCGACTCCTTTCTGGATCTGATAAGGTGAGTGGGTGAGATGGGAAACTTCCCCTGCGTTCTCACGCGCGTATATTTACAGACGCATTTGACTAATGGTTTCCTCCGGTCAGCACGGGATAAGACCCACGCGCGCGGCGTGGATTAAACTCGCTCCAGCAGGGTGCTGTAACCACAACAAACAGTTGCATCAGCTCGGCCGGGACGTTCATTCCTCCAGTCGGCTACTGCATTACTGAACTGCTGCTTTTCACACGTGGAGTCAGACGACACGTGTGTGAGAGGTTTCCTGCACGCGGGGAAACTTCCTGCTCTGAAGGCACGAGAGGGGGACCGTCCCTCATTATGCAAAGATAAAACCCCCTCCGAACAGCTGCTGCTATCAGCCACACAAATTCAGGTTTCTGAGGTTAATAAACAGCTTTATTACGCCTTCAGTAGTCTAACTTCACTACCAGATTGTCCCAATGGGTCTCTTTTTAAGTTTTGATCAACAAACAAAAGATACTTGACTACATTTAATACGGATTTTCTTTTTTCTGTTCCTCAAGTGCAACAAATTGCAGTTATTCTGTGTTATTAACCACAGGTCAATTCAGTACATGTTTAATTGTCACTTGAAAAAAAAATATTCTGATCCATCCGGGACAGGATGACATTAAAGTCTGTGTGTCCCTCTCATTTCACCTGTGGTCACAGGAGCAGGCAGGGTGCATTCTGGGTAGGTCCTTGTCCATCACGGGGTAAACACAGACAGGGACAGTCACTCACATTCACACCCACGCGCAAACATGAGTCACCAATATTACTAAGAATGCGTGTGTTTGAAAGGTGGGAGGAAACTGAAATACCCAGAAAAACAAAAGAAAAGGATCAGAAACAAGCTGCAATAATCTCAGGGATTCTGCTAACTGCAACAACACTGAAGTTCAGTTGCTTGTCGTACTTATTGAATCCAATATGATGGTATTTGAAACTTGCTGAACTTGTTAGAGCAGCTGCAGTTCTGAACTTGTTTGGAGTTCACACTTATTTCTGTTTGTTTTTTTTTTTTTGTTTTATTTTGGGTCAGTGAGTCCTCTTCATGAGTTATGTCATTTAATTTTAGAAAAAAAAGGCTGAACTGCTGTGCCACCTCATCCCCTGGAGTGAAAAGGGAAGCAGCCATGTTTAGAGTCGGTCTGTATCGGTGAGGTGGCAGAATGTCACACAGGAGGAAGTTACCACACCGTTTCCGTACGGTGAAGGTATTTTCCTTCACTCTGTTTTAACGTGAAGAGGGTGAGGGACAGCGGGGTGGAGAACAAACATTCCTTATCTGTTTCAACAGCAATTCAGCAGATTACATGTCATGAGAAAGCGGGCGTTTGCGGACGTGGCCTCACATCGGGACGTATCATCACGACCTGGAGGAAAAACGCTTTGAAGATGTCTCTCTGAAAATATTGGTTGAAACCTGCTCTGTAAACAAGGAGCATTTCAGGCACAGTGATGAAAGGGAATAAGAGACAGAGCAGGATGAAGGTGTACTTTGAACACAAAAAAAAACTCACTGTGTGGACTAATTTGGAGAACAAGTTTATTGTTATTATCTGCCATTTTTATTGATCCGCCATTAATTGCAGAGTAAACATGATTAATATTTGAGCCTGTGCGACATGCAGGCCCATTTGCAGGTCTGTTTTTATGCTTTTTGGAAGGCTTTACAGCTCTTTGCCGTGTACACAGCTGTTTCCCATCCTCCACCCCATTTTCCAGGCTCTCATAAGCCCTCCTACACCTGACGTGCAAGAGTAACCGTGCATAGTGAAAGGGCCAGAGGTTACCATAACCATTCTTTTTTTAGTCTTACATAACTGTACCTACACTTTCCAAGAGTGCCGTCCGCTTTCTAGTTTCCCGTCTGGAAAGAAACAGGCCTGACGGTCTCCTCTAGAAAAGTGTGTCACAGCCACACACTCATTTGTAAGCTGTCCTAATAGAGACAGCAGGGGAGGCCCGTGCCTCTCATTAGAGCGAGACCTCGCAGCGTGTGTCCTGCTCACTTTGGACCACAAAAGCTGTGTGGAGGTTACTGCAGAGCTGCTCATCAGAGCGTCCAGACACAGACACACACACACGCAGACACGCACGCGCCTATAGACACATGAAGCAAGTTTTCACAGCAGCCACTTCGGCATCCTTGTTGACTTTTCTTATCTCCGATCATAAATTATATGACTACATTCACAGGAGATGGCCAATATTTACGAGTGTCATCACTCGCCAGTTCCGTTGTTTTCAGTGTGTTTGGCATCCTGTGGACTCACACTCAGCGTGAGGTAGCTGATGTGACAGTTTATCATAATTAAACTGACAAAGCAGTGAACTTTTCCCCCCAAAAAATGGACGTATTTGAGTTGCGCTTTTATGTTTTCACAGATGAAAAGATGATCATTTTCTAACAACTAATCACCAGGATTTAGACAGCACCCAAAGAACTTAGCTCGCACATTGTCAGATTTTAATTAAGCGATTAAAAACCTGCTTAGTCAGAGCCGCTGACGCCACATGTTTGTCTTTGCTCCGTTCGCCTGGCTGGCAGAGCTCGCCGGGTGCCAACATTTCAAACACACATCATGCGTCCGCTGCGTCTTTCCTGTTATGGAACATGTAGTAAGATGCAGAGAAGACGTCAGAGTAGCTCACGACAAACAATCGGCGGCCTGACATGGAGCGGACGCCGCGCCCGCCGAGCGTCACGTGACCGGACTGCGAGTGCCAGGAGTTGTCACGCCGGTCTGTCTGTTCTCTCTGGCTGTACAATAGTCGAGTTTATTTGTATCGGCATGAGTCACGTGGACATCTGGTGGCGTTCACCAGCCCATTTAACATATAGCTGAAGAGAACAAAAGATTAAAAAAAAAAAAAGCTGTGTTTCCTTCCACACTTTGTGCCAAGAATCTGAAGGCCACACACAAAGAAACAGAAGTCTCAGACCAACTTTATACAACTTTTGAATCAATAGATTAGTGAATCATTAAGAAGAGGAGCAGCTGAATTAGAATACCAGCCTGCAGAGAGCTGCTACAATCCGTTGGGAAGTTATTGTTTAATTTGTGGGCTGAACTCACCTCAAGAGCAAACAGTCACTTCAGGGAACGGGCTGGAGGCAGACCAGAGCACTAATGGACTCATGGACGCGTTACCGCCAGAAGAAGTGTCAGCATAACGCTTTATTACTGATCTAGATACTGATGGTGACTCAATAACTGGTCTTGCTTTATTTATTTTTCTCCTGAAGCTGTTCTTAACCTATACCACAGCTTCTCGTGATTCATTTGAATATCCAAATAGTGTCCGGCATGTTGAGCCCGTGTCGGAGTCGCCTGCTTCCCTGTCATATGACGTTAATCCCGATGCACTGAGCTCTCCACAAGTAGGAGTGAACGGGTGCAAAGATCTGTTGAAGTTAAGGCCTTATTACAGTAAATCTATTCCAGATTACTGGAGTATCGGGGCCAACCGGGTTTCATGCATTCTTGGGAGATTTAAGATGTGTGTGCATCTATGTACCAATGCATGTGTGTGTGTGTATGAACACACAACACCACAACCTGAAGTAACACGGACACAGAGAAATGACGGGATCAATCGTTAAATTCCCTCGGCTATTTCCACATGATCAGCCTTGTGATCTTTGTTTTGTTTGCTCTGACGACCACAGAGAGCAGAGCGGCGAGATGCGACTTCTCTGATTGACCTAATTATTGTTTCCTGTGTAAAATGGAAATGTTTTAGTTTTAGTAGAATTGTCAGTGTGAGGTTGGACTTTGTGTCTGTTCCTCCAGCACGTCGCTCACTGTGTGTTTTTCTACTTCATGAAGCTAAAGGATAGTTTCAAGCGTCACATCTAGGAATTATTTTAATATCCCTTTTGTTTTAATGACAGTTAAGATAAACTTGTCTGTGGCGTCTTTCTTAATAGGTTTTTGAAGCTTTTGTGTGGTGTGCAAACACTCCACGCCTGATTCAAATAGAAGCTGTGTGTACGGTTTATTTGTACTGTAGTCATTGTGATATTCACTGTTTTTCTATTCATATGAATTGTTTTATGCAGTGTCATGTGAAAAGGAAAACCTGAACTCTTGTGCAGTGTTTGCCCCACTTGTTCTCTGCGGTTGTATCTTTTTCCTTTGGCTCTTTCCAAGTGGCTCATTACGCGCTGAGCTTGGGTATTTAAAGTATTGTTTTCCTTTCCCTTCTTCACAGGAACATCTTTCCCTCCAATCTGGTTTCAGCTGCTTTCCAGTCAGTGAGTATTTGATTAAAGTCGTGTCCTTGGCAAAGTCACAACCTCAGAATTGCACAACAGGAATATTGAAACCAGCCTGTTCGGCTCTAAACTACAAACCTCTGTGTCTCTTCCAGTATGCAACCAGCTACAAGCTGGTTAAAGTGAACAGCACAGACGGCAGACCCAACATCACAGTGGAGAAGGTGAGCAAAGGAAACAGTTTCAGTAGAAAGCCATCAGCGTGTATGAGATGAAGCGTTTACCGTTGGTGTCGTTTCTCTTTTCCTTCGCCAGGTTCCCACCGGGACGGACCAGGACGGCATGAACATCCTCGGTCTGGTCGTGTTCGCCATCGTGTTCGGTGTGGCTTTAAGGAAGCTCGGCGAGGAGGGAGAGATCCTGATCAAGTTCTTTAACTCCTTCAATGAGGCCACCATGGTGCTGGTCTCCTGGATCATGTGGTGAGGATCAACAAGCAGCTGCCTTTAAATATGAACCAGACATTCAGGAACTGATCTGAGCAACAGAAACTGATTCAGCTTGATCAGCAAGTGAATTTCTCCTGCTTCATTCTGGATCTGCAGTGTTCTGCTGTCTCATGCCTTTACTCTGCGCCCGCCTGTCCTCAGGTATGCTCCTCTCGGTATCATGTTCCTGGTGGCTGGTAAGATCGTGGAGATGGACAACGTCGCCGCTCTCTTTGCGAGCCTGGGGAAATACATCGCCTGCTGCATGATCGGACACGCCATCCACGGTTTTCTCGTGCTGCCGGGCATCTACTTCATCTTCACGAGGAAGAACCCGTACACCTTCCTCTGGGGCATCTTCACGGCTCTGGCCACGGCCTTCGGAACCAGCTCCAGGTAACGATCTGAGCGCTCTGACCGTTGAATCTCGAACTCGGCGTTTCTCCCCCTGACACCTCTGGGTTCGCGCTCTCCTCAGCTCGGCCACGCTGCCCCTCATGATGAAGTGCGTGGAGGAGAATAACGGCGTGTCCAAGCACATCAGCCGCTTCATCCTGCCCATCGGAGCCACCGTCAACATGGACGGAGCCGCTCTCTTCCAGTGTGTGGCTGCGGTTTTTATCGCTCAGCTCAACAACAATCCTCTGAACTTCATCCAAGTCATCACCATCCTGTGAGTACCACTCATGTATCGATGCTTTTAATCAAACAAACATGCAGAAAGCTCAGTGTTCTGGGTCTGATCTTGACATTTTCTTCTCTCTGTGTGTCAGTGTGACAGCTACAGCGTCCAGTGTTGGAGCGGCAGGTATCCCTGCTGGCGGGGTCCTGACGCTGGCCATCATCCTGGAGGCCATCGGACTCCCCACCAGCGACATCTCCCTCATCCTGGCCGTCGACTGGCTTGTGTAAGTGAATCATCCCCGCTTTATGAGAATGCAGATGAGGGGTTATCAGCGTCTTTGAAGCTGGGAGCGACTTCAAAGCTACTGAGCCATAACATTTTTAAAGATAAGGCTTGTTGGCTCATAAATATGTCTGTGAAGAAGCACAAATGTTTTTTTTAACAGGATACGAGATGTGATGAAAACAGGACAAAACAACAAAAAAAGATCCATAACTCGATATGTTTGTAAAAATCCTGATAAATAAAATATAAGACTAATAAATGTGACGTATGCTCTGATTGCAGAGGCTCAGTATCCAGAAAGTCCATCATCCAACCGATGTTTACTACGAAGTGTGGAGCAATTTGCATTTGAAGTGTCCCGCTGATAAAAGGAGGAATAATTTATAGTCATAATTCAATACAAAGGAGAGGAAGTGTAGACCCCCCCCCCCCCCCCCCCCCCCCACCACCACCACCTTCCACCCCTTTTGGCAAATCACAGCTTTGTTTATTGACAATGATTTACCATGAGAGGAATCAGAAATATTTAAAGATTATTAGATTTCTATTTATCTGATTTTTTTTTCACTATTTCAAAACTGTTAAACACTCAGTCCACAAGGCTTCGTGCTGACTGTCCAGTTGACTGTCCGGGTCGCAGGTCACTTTATATCGTTTGTAATCAGGGTTGCAAAATTCTGGGAAGTTAGAAAGGTGGAAAATTTCCAAGGGAATAAATCGGAATACAGCAGGAATTTACTAAATTTAAGTGTGATTCTTAAAAAGAGAGTTCAATATAGTTGATGAAAATGCATTTTAGCTGAATCCTGACTAAAACAACCACATAACGGAATGTTTCCACCGATTTGTAACCCTGTTTTTCGTTTGCCAAACTTGCTTCGATCTATATTGTGTATTCTCACAGTGTAACTCTCACATTGCAGTCTTATTGTTGTGTAAATGTCGTGGTATTAAAGTTGTTTCTTTCCCTTCATGCCTTCCTCAGTGACCGGACCTGCACGGTGCTGAACGTGGAGGCGACGCGTTCGGCGCCGGGCTCCTGCAGCACTTTGTGGACCGTCAGGCCAAGCAAGAGGGGACGGAGCTGAGCGAGATCAGACTGGACGGCGACCTGTCGCCGGCCGCGCCCGAGCACTCCCCGCTCATCGAGAAGAAAGAGGGGAGGGACAGTGCGGCGGCGCCTTCCATCGGCAGTGAATCCGCTCTGTGATCCAGCCACTGACACTCTCAACTCCCCCTCACTCCTCCGTTTCTTTACGACACTCCGGCAAACTGAAACCTCAAGTTCAAGACTCTGTTTTTTTTATTTTTTCCGTTGCGCCCTGAGAAGAGCGTTACGCGGAGAGAGAGGACGGACATGCACGTCACGGCGCTGTGACAAGCTCTCTCTCACTCTTCACAGGGAAGCACTACAAAAGTTACACAGGATGCTCCAAACCCACGCCGTGCACAGACACAGAGAGGCGCGTGGGCCTGTTCACTCAGGTCGCCCCGGGTTTGTCTCCAATCGACTTGGCGGTGAAAGTTTCTTCACATTTCTGTCGTTTAATGAGTCACTTTGTTCTTGATGCCAGCGAATGAAAAGAAGCGTCATATTTGTTCATGATTCAGTGAATTGAACTTTCTCACAGCAGGTCAACAGTGAGACTCCATCTTGGAAATCATTAACGTTTCCGACCGAAAAGTTGATGAAATCCTTCCTGTTTTTTTTTTTTTTTAGTTTCTTTTGTTTTTACTGCGCCCGTTATAACAGTTTTCCCCTCCATCTTAAATCTATTTACCTCAATATTTGTGTTAAGGATACTTTTTGTTAACAAACTCCAATATTTGATGGGGATGTTCGTGGATTTTATCTGATGTTATTATAGTCACTTTCGTGCAGGTCTTCCTTATCGAATGCAAAGCATTTGCAACCACATCTAAAAAATCTGAATAAATCAAAGCTTTTTAGGGTTGATTGAAAAAATATTTCACACTTAGATACAAATTGATTGTTGTATTCTTTATATTTTTTTAGCTTATAAGTAGTTAAAAAAAAGTAAACATAATTATATATAGGACAGTAGAAAAACACTGACAAACAATCAATGATGACATTTTTTGAGAAGCACCTGGGGAAAAAAATAAGCACCAGTCACTCTCACCAGCATGAAAATGTGTCATTACATACAACAGAATGCGCTAAATAATCCGTTTATATTGTTTTAAGTAAGTTTTGAGGCTTTTGTCAGTCAGTTATTGTTGGTTTTTCCATGTTGATTTGTTTTCCGTGTCCGACTCCTTTGTGATGCACAAGTAGTTCTCAAGGTTTTATCTTCTGAAGCACATCAAGTGAACTGATTTTCTTTAAAAATGTCCCAAAGATCAATGAAAGAGCTTTTTTTCTTACACACACTCATGTGATCTCCTGCCTCTTGGAGTGCTATGGATCCTAAGCAACATGACCTCAGGTTCAACTTTTGCTTGAAGACTTCGTTCGACAATGTCTTTTTTTTTTTTTTTTTTTTTTTTTTTAAAGACCAAAAATCACACTTTTACTATACTTGAGAAGTTGCTTCTTTTGTGGGTGTCAGAGTCTGTGTGGAGGACAGGAGGGCTCTGGCGGTGCTGGAAGGCCTCGGTCCTGCATGTTGTAATTTCTACCTGACTTCAGTGACTCTGCAGGAATCAAGATACAGACTCACTCAGTGCAGTCCGGGGTGTAGAGATGGAACACGTGCAGAGATGTGGCCCTCCTTGACCGGGAGCAGTCTGAGAGACCTGCATGTGTGAGTGAAACGTTTCCATCCACTAAGGGACGTTTCCACCACAGGAGCTCCTGGTCGGTTCATCTGCAGAACTTTTAAAGTCGACGTGAGAGTCTCAACTTATTTATACTCGGTAGCTTTCAGACTATGAGGATAACATGAAATACTTAAGTAAAGCTTTAGGTCTCTTTGTATGTGTGATGATTATTATTTGTAATTAATATTTATTTTTCAAATCAAAATCCAAAGAATTTCTCTGCAAACTTTTTGATATGCTAGAAACTCCAAATTTGCTTCTTCTTTTTTTTTTTTGCCAGCTCCTCAAATCAACTGGTTGGTGGACTTTTTTTTTTAACTTATGTTCTTTTTCTTGTCTTAGCTCCTTTATATTTGTCATTATTGAGTCATTTAGATTGTTTGCTGAGGCAGAGGTGAGTTGTATCGCTTTCAAACGCTTTTAAATGTTCTTTTATGTCCATATCATCCATTACTGTTCAAGGTGGAAGTTATTGCTGCAGAAGTCATGGATCTTTTTATTTTTGTGCTTGCTTCACTATGTGTCCTATGAGGATGTGAATACGATGCAGGCCTGAGGCCTCATTTCTTATGTCAAGTCCATATCTGTCACTGCAAAGTGCTAAAACAGCACTCCTTCGTTTTCCTGGTGCAAGGTTGTTGAGATGTTATCATTCCTTTCTGAAATCTTACACCATGTCGATGTCTGGTTGAATCTTTGTGCGTGTCTGCACACAGTAATCAAATTATTTTTGTTACTGTGGACCTATTTTTTTTAAACGAATATCTAAATTCCCGGTTACCTAATGAATTAGGTTTATGCAATAAAGGCCTTTTTTAAAAAAAAAAAATGAATTTATGGTGTCTGCTTTCTGAACATTTGCTGTTTTTAGGCCTCATTACTGTGGTTTACAAGCACAGGAGTCAGCAGATTAAAAAAAAAAAATCACCCGGAAAACTCAACAGGTGTGTTATGTAACCGTCACTGGGACTTATATGTTTTTGCACCCCAAAAATAACCATGTGCAGGCCCTGGCTGGTATAGAGGCCTGATCTAATTACCAGCCCATATATGAGCTCTGCTGTTCAGAGGAATGTAAACAATACGAACAGCTGATGGGACCTGCTGGAAAAGTGTTAACTTACATCAGTCCACAGCCTCCTAATGAACAAGGTGGCTGCATTTCTGCTTCTCCTGTCATGTAAGTCCAGCTCACCCTGGACTCAGGCCATGTCTCCAGAAACATTTTCACATACTTTATTCTATTTTTGAGGTTTTTTTTAATCTGATCCCTGGAAGACCATGTGTAATTTTACATACAATTATGTTTGAAATAGATTCCAAATTAAACTCTGAATAACTGAGAGCAAAAGCTTGGTTCGTTGGGCCTCAGATCAAAGCCAGGGTAGCTGTGGAAGTGCTGCTCTGTGGCCTGAAGCTGCTCCAGGGGTCGATGACCTGCAGGTCAGTAAAAGATATCGGGACGCAGCGGCGGCAGGAGAAACAGGCAGAGGGTCGCCGTCACCTTGTTCCTCGTTTAATTCGGAGCAGTCCGACATTAAACCGCATTCTGAACAAACAGTCCAGCTCCGGACTCTTTCCTACCATCTTCCCTACTGCTGCATGTTTAGCAGCGACAGTTTGAATAATAATCAGGTGCGTTGTGCCATCTAGTGGTCAAAAGAGCTCACAACACGTGGCGTTCATCCCCACGCTAAGCGTCTATAAATGGTTTTCCTTTTATCCCCAAGATGATGTCACATCTCAAGGTCTGGCAGTTATTCTGTGTTACTATTTTGACGGTAATTTTATGGTCACACTGCAGACATCTTGAGGAGCCGCTGACAAAAACTAGTATATTGAGCACAAAGACCCATTCCTGTGATAGTCTCTGGATTTTTCAGAGATCATAAATAGGTTGCGAGTTCTAGATATGAAAAATGTGCACCGCAAATCCTGCAAGGGGAGACAAGCTTGGAGTTAAATGGTTAAATTATGGGGGAAATGATCATTTTCATTGTGGTGGCCAATGTGGCTCCTGTGGGGAAGACTGTGAGAGGAGCTCACAGGGAGTTATTGAAAATGACCAAAGGGATCATCTGCACTAAAGATCTTCATTTGAGAAAATTGTAAAAAAGAATAAAGAAAATCTGTTAGTTTTTTTTTTAATATATCAAGAACTATAGTCACAAAAAAAAATCAATTATGAACTGACTTTAAAATGTTGAAACAAATTGATATCAACAGAATTAAATCGTTGCATATTCACTCTTTTATACAATAATTCATTGTTAATAACTGTCTGAACCTCTTTGTACATCTGAGCATTTACAGTATTTGTTTACTGTATTTCTGTTAATGATCACACCAGCCATATCACATTATCTGCTTCTCCACACGTTAACTGTTGAAGTAACTCTTACGTTTGGAAGGCTGGATGATCCCTGAGTGAACGTGTCTTTGTACTTCTTGTATAAAAATCAGTATTACCGTTAGTAATTCTCGTAGCAATGTAGACTGTTACAGTCACCTTCTCTGGAGGGATCAGCTTCACAGACGTTCAGGCAGGCTCCACCCAACATAGACTCACAACTATTGATGAGGATACAACAAAAGACATTCGTCTTGAAGGCAAAGCTGAGCACACATGAGGTGAAGTCAGGGCTCTCCGTGGGAGGACAGTCATACCTATACATGCTTGAACAGGCAGCAACATGCTTTTAGACTGTACGAAGAAACCCACGGACGCATACAGAGAACACATAAACTACACTCAGCAATGCCCACAATCCTCTGAATGGGTATCTGTCAGTCACATTCACCAGCTGTCATTAAATGTACTCAGTCCATCTATTTGGAAATCAGTGTCTTGCTCAAGGACACTTCGGTACTGAGCTTGCAACCTTCGGAATAGGAGAGAACCGGTTCAACCAACAATGAAAATAATAATTATATTAAGACATAAACTGTTAAAATGTATTTATTTTACTCAGACAGGAAATGGAGCGACACTCATATTTCACACATAAAACAATGCGACATAGACTGTGGTTACAGTGGTTGTTTTAATCTATAACTCTTTTAATTCTTTTTCTTAATAGTATACAGAACAAAAGTTCTGTTTTCATAAATACATGTGTGCTCATATGTTACACAATTAAAATGTTCAGTTTAATTTGAATACTGAGGTCTGATAGGGTAATCTCTCATCCTGATAAGGATGAATGACAGTGTGCTTAACAAATCACATGAGAACATTCTCGCCACTTTACAGTTGTCTGGTACAGAAAGGCATTAAAACGCAAACATTCGTTCAAAAAAATGTGCAAAACTGAAAAAGTGCAATACAAGGCAATACAGTTAGAAAACATAAATACATTTTTAGGACAATGCCACTTATTTCACACGGATAATTCCACACAATACCTTCAATCCTGCTTTGGAAAAAGGATTTTTTTTAAATAATTATCAAACTTTCAGGAGTAATATTTTGTAAAATTTATACTAAAACAGTGTACCAGACTTTTGTACACTCTTTCTGTCACTCTCACCACTTGTTCAAGAAATAAATACGCTGTTGTTAGCTACAATAAAGGAAGTAACGGCAAAAGCATGTGGTTTGGTACCATGTTATTGTTCTGGCTATCGAGAACAATGAGGCCTGGTGTTCTGAGTTCAAATGTTCAAAAAAAAAAAAAAAAAAAAAGGAGCCTTGAACCTTCCTCTACCACCTATAATTTGCTCCTGTCCAGTCTCTTTTTGGCAGGGTTGGGGTACTGGGGGTTTTCAATCACCCCCTCTCCAAACTTCAGTTCCAGGAAGGCTCTGTGGTTGTTGGGGCCGTACGCCGTGATGCCAGCGAAGGTCATGGGCACCAGTGGCTGCAGGAAGTGTTCGGGGAACTCGGTGTCTTGTTTGTGCTCGGTCCACGTGTCTTTGGTCATGACGCCGTTGCGCGAGTAGAACGGCCACAGGTCCACGTGCAGGTGGTTGGCTTCGCTGTACTGGACCCTGTAAAAGTCTCCCTCCACTGCGCGCTCCCACACGTAGCCATTAGCATCCACCAGAGAGCCCGAGTCCAGGTTCTTCAGGTGGTCACAGTTGGGTATGTCCTCCAGATAGATACCCAGATCCACATCGTAATCCCACGGGATGATGTCCTGATGGCGAACGGCGCCCAACAGGGTGCCGCCCTCCAGCCAGTAGCGAACACCCGAGCTCTCCAAAATATTAACAACGTATTTGGTGGTTTCTCTGAGAGCTCGCAGACAGCACGGAGGTGTCCAGCGGTCCAGATACAGATAGTCTGGAGTGTCATCGTGCACGGTGCCGAAGCAGCGAGGCGTCTCCTTGCTGCAGCCGTACCACTGCTCCTTCCCTTCAGGGAGCATGAGGCGCCTCAGACCAAAGCTCCTCATGAGCTGTCCCGTGGCCTCCTTCAGGCGGGTGTCGGCTTTCCACTGGTTGTGGGCTGAACTGAAGAGTGGCCGATGGTTTGCGGAGAAACAGGGGCTCTCCAGCAGCTTGACCTTCCAGCCTCTCAAGGCAGTCTGAACGAAAAGCGAGGAGAAGAGCGGTCGCCCCAGAGGAACAGAGAGGTTAAACAGGTCCTCAGTGCGGATGAGGACGACGGCATCGCCCTGGAGAGCTGTGCAAACACTCCCGCTGCTTCCAGAAGCAGCAGGGGAGTAGGTGGCTGTCCACTCTCTGAGGTTCACCCGCAGATGAAGACACTGCACAGCAGACCGGGCGAGCACAGGAGCAGCCACGAGCCTCACAGGACCCCCGCCCTCTCCTTCCAACTCCCTGATCAGCCGCTCGACAGCCCGGGGTTGCTCCAGCTCCACGCCATCAGGAACCAGCAGCACAAACTCTGTCTGGACATGAAACTCCGGCCTGTGTGCTTGCGGCGGCTGGTCCGGACTGGGAGAGAGTACCAAGAGCCGAGCCCCATCCGGAAGCACCAGCGGAGGGTATGGAGACGTGTCAGACACAGCCAGGAAGGGAAGCTCAGGTCTCTGCCGCAGGAAGGAATTCGCCACGTCCCCGACGTAATTCTCAAAGTTTTCAAACTCCCGAAGAAGAACCGTCACACGTGGGGTCCGACTGTGCCCTTCGACTCCACCCACCCCGGGATCACCAGCTCCTATGAGTACTCCCAAGCCCCCTCCAAGACTGGAGGCTGGGAGGGAAGCCTTCCGAGTGCCCCTCCCAAGCTCTTTCCTCTTGTCCATCATTTGCTGCTGGGCCCGGGACACATAGTAAAGGATGAGGAGGTTGAGGATGATGGCACCAGTTAACAGGGCCTGGCAGAAACTGATACGCATGGCAGCTAATGTTTGCTTGCAGTTCCTCTCAGGAGAAGAATTTAGGTTTTATTCAGGAAATCCACCGATGGTGCTTGGGTCCCCATCCGTGTCAGAAATATAGAAACAGCCTGTAAATTAGAAGAAAATATTATCAACACATCTGCATTTTGCACCAAATACAGCAAAGGTTGAAAAGAAAATAAACCGATTTAAGGTTTTCTTCACTATATAAGACAATAACATATCACTTCACAGTGATATATCATACAGTTACTGATTTATTTAAGCAGCTACTTCATGTGTATTAGTACAACAGCGTTAGCAGCAATAAATTATGCATGGTAAGCTGAATTGCAAATCAATAAAAAAGCAGACTTGTAAACTGGAACATAACTCACCTTAATTTGAATGCAAATTTGTTATTTTTGAAGAGGAATGCAGGATCCATGCCGTCCAACTATACCACGAGACGCAGCGTTAAATCATTTGACCATGTTCCTCCAGCTTCATGTGGATGCCATGGGCTGTTTCAGCCAGCTCTGCTAGCACTGCTGCACACCTGGCTTAATCGGCAACAGTAAACAAACATATTCACCCGCATTGTTACAGGTTATTAGTGTGGTTCGGGTGGGAAATACGTTTCTTATGTCACGCAATTCACTGGCGATCAGAATATCCAACCAACACGTAGATTATCACGAATATCGCCCAGAAATCAGGAGCACAGAGTTAGCATGGAGCTACCACGGTGAAGGTGTCCGTTACTGCAGACACACTTCCGGTTTGACTCCTTCAGAATGAAAGCTCGACTTTTTCAAAATGGAAGGATTTTTCCTTCTAAAATAGTTTTTCATTTCTACAGTTGCTTATGCTTGCTCATGTGGAACGTGTTGGGTTTCCGTAAAAGTACTTAGAAAATAATGTGTTGTACTATATAAACAAAGCCGAATTGAATGGTGAATTCAGTTATGCACATTACAATGTCATAATAACTTAAATGAAAGTGCACATTGTGAAATAAGGAAATTATTTACAATAAATGCTTGATAATTAAATATAATATGGTGCACTTGATTCTGTTACAAAAAAAACAATGTTGCTTTAAAATCGATACATTGTTTCCAACTTCTCAGTCAGGAAAGTTCTAAATGACATCATCATCTAATTTGCATAACTGCAGGTGACATTAGATGAAGACATAATTCAAAACAGTCAGTCGGGAAATTTCTAAATTATGTCATCATATAAAAAGTAGGAGTATGGCACATAGTGTGTCACACGACATGACAGAGATACAGCCATAGAGAGGCAGCTTTTAAATGGAAATACAGACATCTATTGACTTACATCTGTTGTGTTTTATTATTCTTTTCCAAATTAAAGTTTTTCTTTAGTTACGAATCAAATTTGATTGTTGTCTAGTCTCATATTATCACATGCCAAAATATGAATAGTTTAGATTAATGTAACATTTTCTGTTTGTAATTTATTCTTTCAAGTGTCCATTTATTTTATTAATCATACGTATATTCACTTTTATAATTAACAATTGAATAAGCATCTTAAAATTTCACAAAAAGGGAACCCAAATTATTTGACATATTTCAACACATTTTTTTCCCAATAATGGAATAGTTACTTTGCTTAGTAATTAGTCATTTTTAAAATATTCTTACTCAGTTACTAACTCTTGCTACTTTTTTGAAGAAGCAACTATAACTAATTACTTTTTGAAAATAACTTGCCCAACACGGGTGCTTACCCTTTCAGTCAGTCAGATAGGATCTAAAATGTTCTAAATGGGATAGTCGCCATGAAAGAGGACATCTGGGTAGAAATTTAACAGTGGATAGGAAAGGGGGATGGAGTGTTTCTTCTAAGAGATGAAACCTAAAGACTGAGAAGAAGAGGTAATAAAATCCACATTCTAGAAGCCTAAATCCAGTGCATGGTTGTGGGGAGCTCATACATGCAATCTCCACACAGAAAGGTCTGGTTAGTATTTAGACCTATGACATTCTCACTGTGAGGCGAGAGCACTAGCAACTGCTCCACCATGCAGCCCAGAAGTGACCAGATTTGTTTCTGAAACAATTGTTTCCAAGATTTTTCAGATTTAAGAGACTTTACCCTGCATTTCAGATATGGTGGTATTTCATTGTGGGTTAAAATGTGTTATAAAGGGAAGAGAAGTGATGGATGTTTAAAGCTGACTTGACGATCCTCAAAACTCATCCCGGCTCACAATATGGCAGGAAGTGCCCTCCCCTGGCGGTGTACGGGCTGTGCATTACATAAAACGGGGCTCTTTATTTGTCATCCTCTCCCGACTTTCCCAGCAAACACCAGAAGGAGGAAACAAATCCCGGATGTAAAACAACAAAAGTCGTGGATGGAACGTTAACAGTTTTCCCCCAGTAAAGCACATTTAATATCTCCATATGCAGTTATTATTCTGTTGTAAAAGTAAGGATTTTTTTGTGTTTCGTGGCTCAGCCGGCCGCGGCGTTGCAGATGTGGCGAGCTGTGGTTTTACGGTGGAGGGGAAGCAGCGGAAGTGTAGTATTTTACCCACTGAATAGTAATTCTGCTCCGTGCGTGTGAGAAGGAAGAAAGGAGGGTAGTCTGTAGTGGAGCGCTCCTGGGCTGGAAAAGGGTACGGGGTTGGCTGTTTTCCCTGATTTCTGTGAGCCCACTCGGCCTGTTTCCACCTCCTTAATCTGGCGAAAGGCTAAACGGGTAAAATGGAGGCGGACAGACCCGGCGGAGGACCAAACCCGAACTCCGGAGGCGGCAGCTGCGGAGCGGGGCGCAACCCAAACGGGCCCAAAGCAGCACCGGGCCAGGCGACATCAGCCGCGGCGACCGGGGCGATGGCAGCGGCGGCGGTAGGAGGAGGAGGCGGAGGAGGTGGAGGAGGTGGTGGAGGAGGAGGAGGCGGAGGAGGAGTAGTACTAGCGGGAGGAGCAGGACCCGGAGGACCAGGAGTCGGGGCCGTCCCCGGACCGCTGCAGCCGCGGGAGCTGCAGCAGGACGGGGACTCGGGTATGACGCTTCCCGGGATCCTGCACTTCATCCAGTACGAGTGGGGACGCTTCCAGGCCGAGAAATACCGCTGGGAGGCAGAGAGAGACGAACTCAGGGTAAATGTATTCACCGTTTAACCTGCAGCGACGGCGGATAAGGGCTGGGGAAGGCTGCTGGAGGAGCTCCCGGAGTGTGGCTTTGTCAGGGTGTTCAATCCCGGTTAGTCGGCCACTTCCAGGGCGACAAAATGCTAATTGGCTAACATCACACCGGGACGCTTTATCATGTACACACAAGTCACAATACACTACTGGGTGACTTATAGGTGCTGAACATTAGACATTCTTCCAAAGGAAAAAAAACCCTCATACGGTATCGTCTTTTCTATTTTAGAGAATACTCCATGTCCTTCTAATCCCCATCAGATCAGATGCATGTCATTCACACTGATTTATAGACCACCAAATCAGACTCATCAGATTACAACAGCAGCCAAACTAATCTAACCGCCGGGTCTGTCCGCCAACTAATGTAAGAAAAAGGCAAATAAACTGTGTGACTACTCTGACCCCGTGCATCTCCAAAATTGAGGACATATCACTTATTTATACATTCATAACATAGAAACTTAAGCTTTGTTCTAAGATAAAAAAAACACACAAAATATACACTTTTGTATATTGTTTTTAATACCCTGTATTATTGAGCTCATAACTGAAATTTTGAGGGGGAAAAAAGAAAAATGAATTTATGTGAGTTTAAGTGGAGGTTTAACAATAGGGGGATTAACTTTACCAAAGTATCCCAATTTTTTGAAAAGCAGCTGTGTTTGTACAGGTACTCATCAAGGACACCCGAGGACACCAGTCTGTTGAAGATAGGCTCTGTTATGGCTTTCCTGTGCAAACAGTTTGTTGAGATATCTGGTTCTTCGTGTCCCACAGGAACCTATCCAGTGATCTGTGGTTGTTCTGCTGTTGTTAAAAAGATGATATCAGTGTTGCACAGCTGTGCCTTCCTTTTAAAGTCACTGTGTTTGACAAAAGTAGCCATCAAAAGGCATGTGGAGCATTCTTACTTGAAACGAAGTATATGTGAAATGTAGTTTGATGAGTATTGTTTCTAAAAAAGAACTGAGCTGATGGGAGATAGTGGTCGGATTGTTCCAGGATTGGAAAGGTTAGAAAAACATTCACCCACGGACATGACATGTTGTTCCACATCTCAAGTAGATCATATTTTCATTCCCAAACCCATATTTGGATTTCCTCCTATCACCACAGTTTGCTTGTGATTTAGATGAACTCTGTCTCTGTAGTTCATGAACTCTGTAAACCAGCAGTAAAAACATATCCGTGCCCCCCTTCTGTCACTCACGCTCTCACTTTGCCCCCAACTCAAATGTATGTAGTTATAAATAGGAGATTGATAAAATATGGATGAGCAATAACAAAGTGACTCTACTTGCTGTGTTGATAGTCATGGGTTGAATCGGGGATGGAGGTCAGAAGCAGACTGTCGCATGTTCGACATGCCATTAGCGCTTGGTATGGAACTTCGGTAATATGCGTGTATTTGCTGCACATGGTGTGGTTTCACGGGTACAATTAGCACCCTGTCCTGTGCTGAAAGACAGAATCACTGGAGTGCCAGGCTGAGGAGTTGACCTAGCTTACATTTTAACACCCACAGGCCACAGGCTCCTGGCTTTTATTGCCAGCATGCTGGCAGAGCTCTCAGCATGCCAGTGATCGTGCCCTCTGGTTGTATTCTGTGCAGTTAAAGCTGCACAGTTCATAAATCCATGCAGTTTGCTTACATAGTGTGCGAACATGACTTTTTGTGGACTTTGTGTACTAGTCCTAAATTAGGTACATGTAAGAGAATATATTTTGGAGAGTGCTCAAACCATCACCAACAGGAAATTAACAGTATCGTATTGCAGCAGTGTGACTTTGTGTCACAACGTTGATGTCTTTGTGTGGCTCTGTGAAACTGTAGCACATGTTCCGCCCCTCTGGGTTTGTTGTTGGTGTGAATGGCCACCTGTGGTGTTGCGTCTCCACTGACAGGCCAGGAATGAGGGCCCTCCCCGCTCTGGGCCAGGTGGGGCGTCCCGCCTCGGACATGGGACAGCAGCTCAGAGGACAGGTGGCTCTGGGTTAATGCCTCTGTCCTTCAGTGGCGGCATGAGAGGCTTTTTCCACCGTCTTCTATCAAATCAAGCTTTAGTGCAGGGGTGGGCAATCGATGCCGAGAGGGCAGCCACTGTTGAGAGCGGAGCCATGAGGTCTACTCAGTTCTGCACAATATGAGTTTATGTCTTATTGGCTGTTTTGTGGGAAGGGGACTGTATTTGGTAATGTACACATTTATTCCAAAGTAACAACAGTAAGATAATGACAATCGCACAGTCCAAGCCAGTATATTGTTCTAAACATTTAGGATACATAAATTATTGTGGGGCAGTGCCACAACATGATGTTAAAACTATTTAGTAGTTTTGAATTTAAAATGATTTAATCATCAAATTTGCGATTTTTATTAGTTTCACAGCTTTCCAACAGATTTGATTGGATAAATGTGTCACACAATGTTGTTTATCCACTTCCTTTTAACTTATGTCGTTGTTGACATAGTAAGCCTTATAAAGGGTTCATAAATGAAATATTGCATGTTTATAATCAGATAATCTTCCCACATCTGTCAGGTCTGTTCGAAATTGGTGATTCAAATTGTAGTGTCTTAGCACTGCAGGTGAGTAAACCATTTCTCAAAATATGAGCTACGTACATAAATTTCCACTTAACTGATTTTCTAAACCATTTCTCATTCCGTGCTGGTCAGGGACAGAAAAAGAGCGACATTCTGCTTTAGTATACGCAGCTCTTCCTGACTGTGTCTGAGCAAGTCTGTTGTAACGTCTTATCTTCATTATACTTTAACAGACCGATTGACTGCGCCTTCGATATCGAACTGAGTCACTACTCAAATTATATTACAGAGAAAAGGGCAGGCCTCTACCCACAATGTTCTACCGCTATTTAATTTCATTAACAGTGTCAGTAGTTGGCGTAGAATAGATTACTGGTGACCCAGTTGACATCACTTCCGGTTGATTGTGGGCCTCGGGGCCCTTGGGTACACATCTCTAATTAAAAGCTCTATGCTTGCAGCCATGACACACACATGACGTCCACGTGTATTGTATAATTACCCGACATGGTCCAGCGCACACACGTTTCCCCTCCTGTGATAAATGAGATGTAGACTGCATGCATTTCTCTTGTCAAGCTTCCCCAACAAAATCTAGTTATTTAATTAATTAATTTATTTAAAGACACTCATGAGATGCAACATTTTCTTGTTGAGTAGCTTTAAGTCAAACCTGGGCAGGAAGCCCAACGTTTTATGAGGTTTCTCTCCTGCTGCGCTGGTGCCGTCAGTGCTCCCCTCCATCACACTCCCATCACAACAGAAATGTCCCAGAAAAGTTCGTCGCTCTACTTGTTTGACCACGGAGTCTCTCATGGGGATGTAGGGATGAAAAGATGGAGGGTGGCTGGTTCAGGAGGAAATCTGTCATTGACCTTGTTCTCCAGATGTTGGAGATGGACTGACAGAACAGGAGGAATCTGTCCACTCTCCGTGTCCGAGCAAACTCTGGAAAGGTTAGCAACATTAGGCCACTTGGAGGAAAACCCATCCTCAGGAAAGAAAGATGAAAAGGCACAGCTTGTGGTTTTGCCAACATAATATCAACAAAAAAAATCTCCCTTGTTAATTATCAGACAAGGCTCATTGACTTGGGACTGATTTTGCTTTCATTTAAAAGATAATGATTCATTTTGAACTGCTGTTCCGATACTATTGCAATTGTCTCAACAACTTTTCGTGCTGATTTTGAGTGTCTGTCTCTCTTGACAAAAACACCTTCAACAGCTGATGAATGGGCTGCCTTGTCTCATGTTTGCTGGCCCGGATCCCATGCATGAGCAAAAACAAGCATGTCCCAGGCTAAAGCAGGGACAGAAAAACAAGAGACTGGCGAACGCTAAAAACCGTACGAATGAGGCCTCTCCTCATTTCATAGCCTATATATAAAAAAAGAAGTGGGATTTGTTTTTGAAATCATCATTTTTTGTTTTCAGATGCTTTACAGCTTGTTTTTACCAACTTGATACTCTTTGTTCTTTTTTTAAATCTCATTTCAATATCATACTGAACACTGCCGTTTCAGAGAGAAATGCTAGAGTAGGCAAAATACGGTCAGAGCTAAAGAACGAGTCGGTAAGTCATAGATGGCATCCAGCAATAAGCTCTTTGACATCCTAATCCGTCTGTTTTGGTTCCCCTGTACGTATCAGGAAAAGGCTGTCTTTACAATCTGCATTTGTTGACTCTGGAATATTTGGGTGTGTGTGTGTTTGTGTACACCCGCTGCCCTGTCTGTGGGCAGCTTTGCACTGTCAGGGATTTTTTTCCGTTCTGAGCACTAGTAGGAACCTGTCTGAGTACAATATGAGACGGTGTAGAAGGGGGTGGGAGACGGATGCGCGCGCGTGTGTGTGTGTGTGTCAGGGCAGGTTGGAGCTCGTGTGTGTATGAGTCGGAGGACAAACACGTGGAAATAAAGGTTGTGAAATGAATGAAATGATTTCACTGATTTAAATCATTTAGTAACAGATTTTTTTTCCCCAACTTGAGATATAAAAAAACATTCAGCGGAAGGTTGCGGCGGGGATTGAGGTGATTACAGATGACATTATTCAAAGGACAGTTGCAGTTGCATGGACACAGAGACACTCTCTCTCTCACCCATCAACCTAAATTTTTTGTTTTTTGGTGAAAACCACACACTCCAAATCCTGTAATCTAACAGGGATGAGTGCAGTTAGTAGGCTGAGCAATTAAATGTGCGCCCCTTTCCAGTCGGCTCCACAAATTTTAGTCTATTAAACAATTAGTGTTTTTTTTTTTTTTTTTTTTTTTTTTTTGCATAAGTCATTGCTGAACTATCATGCAGCCGCCCACCACTAGTTAGGGTCACACAGCAGCACCCTCCACATGGCAGTGCTCCAGTAAACTGCAGTTACATCACTACTTTTGTCACAGAATTGAAATAAAGCATTTTTTATACTATGTTTCAGAAAAAATGGCATATCACCACTTATTTTAAGCATTTAGATATTAACCTGCATGAAAGGACAGCTGCTGCTTCTGGCAGTGCTGGTGTTATTTGCCCAGAGACGGCGTGATCCAAAGATTAAACAAAGCCTGTGTCTGCCTCACTTTGTTGGAGGTAAAGAGTTGAGGAAGTCACTGCAATATTTTGAACCTGAATGTTTTGTCTGAGAAATCTGCTTTTTCAGGCCAGTCGGTTTGTCGGATGAATTAATCCTCATGAACATCTCGAGAATCAAACAGGGTCTCCTCTTGCTTTGAGGCAGATAAGCTATCCACTGCACCGCCATGCAGCATTTTTTTTTAAAGGTTTTCATAGAATTAAAAAAAAAAAAAAATCATTGCATTATTGTTTTTGTTACATATGTAAGTTAAAATGATGCTGCCTCCATGATGATAGCTGGGGATGCACACTCCTTCAACGTATCAGTTTTAGGATATTTCCAGTTCCTTTTTCCCTTTTTACATGTCGAACGTCTGGATTGGGATTCGGCACTGACCTCTAGTGAATTTACAGAAAACATTGCGTCCCAATCTCGTCTAAATCTTCTGAAATATATCAGAGTAGATCAACTTTGATGCAGTATCTGGGCGTGTTAGCGTGACTGTAAAAACAATTTCAGTTGCGCTAATGTGATTACCTGTGCTTTACACGGATGTCATGCAAGAGTTGTGACTGTCATGACACTGCACGTACAGTTAAGCTTGAAAATCTCATTTTATTTCGAGAAAGCCTCTCTGTGTTGAGGTTTGAAGATGTAATATCAAGGCCAGCTGGGACGCATTTCTCCACTCTCGAGTGGTCTTCCATCTGCGTTCAGCCATTTTTAGTACCCAGTGCACAATGTGCGAGCTGTCCTCTGATATGTAAACCTCCCACACCGCGACGCTGCCCAGTTATCACAGCAGCTGAGCTCGCTCGTGTTTTATTATGCTTTATGTCAGATTATGTCACGCTGGGACAACAACTTTGGCTTGTGTGAAAACTACAAATAGACCCTTATTAGAAAACACAACAGAAGCACAATCGCTCCTTTGTTTCTTATTGCAAATCCTCCGATGACTATCTGCTTGCAGCTAATCCTGTGTTGGCTGCTTCAGTAAACCACGCAACCACAGCAAATGATACAGTATTACATAACAGTTCATGCATGGCTAAGCAGTTTTTGTGTTTCACCAGTCTTCCTGATATTTTGAAGGAACACATTTACTCTGCTTTATATAAAAGACCTTAGGTAATTGTCGAGAGCTGACCTGGTTCTTCAGGATCAGGCCGAGTATAAACCACACAGCCGTCTTTATTTTTGAGAATCTCTGAGATCTGGCCTGCAGAGTAACACGCTAGTTGTGACAGTCCTCTCCAAAAACTCCCAGATAAGCATATGAAATCACATTGCATTAATCAGGATTACTCAGCAGCGGTAAGGTTTGCTTGGCAGATAATCCCATGTTCCTCTAGCCCTTCTCGCTGGTTACATGACAGTCTGCGTGTCTTTTGTGTGTGTCCGCGCGCGCGTGTGTGCGTGCGCACCTTCCTCTGAGATCGACTTCCCTCTCAAACAGACCAAGAATCTGCCCCATGAGATGGCGTTTTTAGACTGTTCTAGTTTTCCAGAGCTTGGTGTGCGTGTGGGAGCTCAGGCCGGGCGTACAGAGGAGAAATGGGCTGTGAAACAAGATGTAATAATAATGCTTCAGCACCACTGGGCACAAAGAGGGAGAGAAAGGAAGAGAAAGCCATTGTTTTACAATCACCTGAATTTAAAGCTTAATGGATTAGACCGCTTTACCTCACTCCAGAAGTCACCGTTGTTTCCACTGGGGCCTTTTTAAAGTTTTATCATAAATCAGCCATGATAAATATAGATAAGAGAGCCGCCAAATAAACGGTCATCGTTTATAGTCAGACCTGGTGGAGTATCGTCCTGACTGTGTGGGACACACAGGTTCGGATCCTGTTTTCTCTGTTATCCTGTTGTAGAAATGAGCCAAGACTGTGGTAGAAGGTGCAATGATTTGCTAGTTTTTAAAGGTGTACCACTTCTCAACTGAATCAGAAAACCGGGTTCAAAGGACTTCAGTGCTGAAACTCAGAACTAAGATGAACTCTAAGCTCAGTACTTAACGGCTTTTGATAGCATTATCGGAGCGTGCCGGATAAAGCTACAGTTTTCAACACACAAATGGAATAAATTCCTATCTTATGACAATCAATTAGTGTATTCATGGATGACCTGGCATTCAACCGGAGTTTTTCTTATATTGAACTTGTTCGATACTTAAGTTATGGTAATCTAATTAATGTCCATCTGCTTGATTGTGCAATGCAACATTTCTTTCATCAAATGTGTTTTTTTTTTTTTTTTCCTGGAAGTTTTCCGGTTGTTTTCTTTATACACACTGTCACCTTGTGCACACCATTCAGGAATGATCTTTTTCAAATCATTACTGCTCTTTCCTGTACCTGCTGCACTTGTTCCCTCCGATACTTTTGTATTATGATCACTGAGAGTTTGGCAGTGTTGCCATGTGCCTTTCTACTCTCTTTTCTCTGACAAATGGCAAGAACAGTCAGCGAGCATCACTTTCCTCAAGGTAAGAATTTAATCAGCGAGGAGGAAGGAAACAGCCGGGAAACCAGGGAGGAAGCACATGAAGGAAGGATGTGTCTTAAAAGAGCGTTTGAATCTGGCCGGGCCGTGTCTTTTTTTCCCTCTCCTGCAGATGCAGACTGTGGCCTTGGTTAGAAAAAGTTAAAAATAAGAGCCCTCTTCCCCAACCCTCTACTTACTCCCCGGGGTTTTCAGAAGTCAGCTTTGTTATGCTTGTCATGTTAGGATATCAAACCCTCTCCTTTCTTTGCTTAATTGAGCTTGCTGCATTTTTTGCAATCAACTTCGCTTCCGTTACAGCAGTCGTGTCAGGCAGAATTTTGTTTTGGATGTTCATGTTTGCCTGTGTGAGAGCTTGTGACGTTTCTGTCCCGCTCAGAAGGTACATTGTTTGCTCATTGACATCCTGTGTATGTGTGTGTTTCAGGCCCAGGTGGCGTTCCTGCAGGGCGAGAGGAAAGGGCAGGAGAACATGAAACAAGACCTGGTGAGGCGGATCAAAATGCTGGAGTACGCCCTCAAACAGGAGAGGTATGACGCCGGCTCGGAAAGCCCCTCTCTCTCTCTCTCTCTCTCTCTCTCTCTCTCTCTCGATGCCTGCTCCTCGTTCAGCCGGTCCCAGTCATTTGCATGCTTCAGGCTTAGTGACTTGCTTGTAAAAGATTTAGCTGCCTTTGCTCATAACGTTGCCCTCATGTGGGCCTTTGTGGGGTTGCAGAGCGAAGCACCAGAAGCTGAAGACGGGAAATGACCCGAGCCAGGGTGACAAGAAGCCAGAGACGGAGGCCGAGCAACGTACGTTTGACTCTAAACTCCACTCCGCCGTTTGGAAACAGTGCGCCGAGCTCAGCTGTCGTTGTTGCGTGCATCCTTTATTGCACTTTCAGCTCAGTTTCTGCTTTTCTTCCCATGCCTCGTTGTTGCACCATGATTGAACAATCTATTTTCTGTAGTTCCCAATGGGCCGGCTGAGTCAGACTCTGAACCAGCCAATCAGATGTCCTGGAAGGAGGGACGTCAGCTACTACGCAAGTAAGGCCTCTGACCCCTTTATCTCAGCGCCGTACTAATGTCTGTTATTGTTGGTACACTTGTGATCTAGACGAGTGGGTTGAAATTACATAAGTGATGGTGTGTGTGTGTGTGTGTGTGTGTGTGTGTGTGTGTGTTTGTTCTTTTCTCTGTGAACGTAGATACCTTGAGGAGGTGGGTTACACAGACACCATCTTGGACATGCGCTCTAAGCGCGTGCGCTCTCTGCTGGGGCGGAGCAGCCCCGAGGCCAACGGCCCGCCGCCCAGCGAAAGCTGTCCAGAGCCCGAGCCGCGGGCAGGAGGAGAGTCTCTGCTCGTCCGACAAATAGAGGAACAAATTAAAAGGTGAGCGAGGAAGCAGACACTCGCTGCACGCAGAAAAGCTGCATGGGGATGGAACAATGAATAGCTAGCATATCCAGATGCATAGAAAAAAAAAAGAAGATCAGGGAAAATGTAATTGTTTTGACTTTTCTTTCTTCATAACATACAGCATAGTAAAATGTTTTGAGCAGCTAATTAGTTAAAACAATGCCAAATGAAACAAAAACAGGTTTGTATTTCAGTATATATGTAATAATATGTAAATGTCTGCATGTTTTACTGATTGAATACAATTATGTGGACGATGAACTTTCCATTGTTGGCACATGCGAAACGTCTGTTTGTCAGATATTGACATCCCTGACATTTAGCCGTGTCCCACCCTGTGTAAACAAGCTCCGATTAACACACCATGCCATAATCTGATTATCACAGACAGGATGATGAAATATTGCGGTGTGCTGATCCATAAACCTCATGACAAAAGCTTCTTACAACAAGCCGTCTCAGGTTTCAACTGGTCCACATCCAATCCTGTAACCAGGCTGTATTTAATATAAGATCATTTTATAAGAGTGATGATGAAAGGTCCTTCAGAAATGCAGTATTTTTCATGTTAGAGTTTTGTAAGTGGCTTAAAAACCCCAAACCAAGGTTAGAAAGCACTTTCTGATGCGGCTGAGATTACAGCAATAAGAACAAGAGAGAAATGTTGGCATTTGGATTTATCTGTAATTTGGAAAGAATTGTTCCACATGTGGACCGAACATGCATTGTTTTACCCCTTGGCTGTGTTACATAATGTAAACAAGCTCCCAGTTGTTGTTTTTTTGCTCTTTAAAAATGAACAATCTAATTATAGTGTGATGTAATGCTTGAGTGTATTTGAGGTAAAACTTTCTCTTTTTCTAAAGGAGTGATGCTTCTGCATGTTTTGCCGTATGAAAATGAAATCTAAGTTAAGAAGTAGTTTTATAAAAGTTACATTTATGTCATAGGGTTGTGTTGGAGTTTTTAAAGGAACGTGCACAGAGGTGCTTTAAGAGTCATGGCAGAATGAAGCACAGCGTTTGTGTCAAACCTCCCTCCACATGGATGTTTTTGTCCTCCATCGTGTTTTTCCTTCGTTTCACTTCGAGAACATATCATGAACTATGTGTCCGTTTGTAGGAACGCAGGAAAAGAAAGCTCTAAGGAACGTGTGGGCGGCTCTGTGCTGGACAAGATCCCCTTCCTGCACGGCTGCGAGGACGATGATGAAGACGACAGCGACGAGGAAGATGACTTCCAGGGCATGGCGACCGACTGCATCGACGGTCCACGCAAGAGCAAAAAATCCCGCGTAAAGGTACGATCTGTGCTCAGAAATACAGTTAGGGAAAAGATAACCCAGTGGCAACTCTGGATCAGGGACTGAGGCACCAGCAGATGTCCGCTGTTCTCACGTTCCGCTCTCTGCTCTCGCGTCCAGATGGGCTCGGAACCGATGACCACGGACCTGGACCCCGAGGACGAGGAGGACGAAGACGACTCGGAGGACGCCCTCAGTGAATTTGACTTCCTGGGCTCGGGGGAGGATGGGGAGGGGGCGGGAGAGGCCCGGATCTCGGGGGACGGCCGGGAGTTAGGTACGCTGTTGCCATAGCAACATCATCAGCACCAGCACTTTCCAGAATCACTGCCACCAGTGTATCTGTCTTCTCCTGCCCCCTCACTCACCTTTTTATCCTTTACTTCTCATTGTGTCTCGGCATCTCTTCTTGTCAATAAAACCAACCTCTTTTGCCAACCACCTGTCTCTCTGTCCTGTTTGACCAGCTGTCAGTCTGTGATTCTTTAGAGCCGTGTAGCTGTCATCTTTGTCTGTAGATAGACTTTCTCTGTGCTCCAGAGCCATTTCGGAGGGGATTATGCATGCTGCCTTTTCCTTTTCTGTGTTCATATTTCATTCTCTGATTCATATCTGCACTCTTAAGTTTATACCTTTCTGAAGTTCTTTCTTCTTTTTTTTTCTCAGAAAAAGTTGCATTAGTGCTTTTTTACAGTATTTAAAAGAATGAACTCTGCATTTCTCCACCTCCGTTTTGTCTTTCATCTGTCCGTCTCTTGGCCTCCTCCTCCTTCCTTCGCCTCTCCGCATGATGGATGTTTTGTGTCTCTCTCCTCTTGCCGGGTTCAGAAAACCGCAGGAACAAGTTACAAGGCATGATGTCGGACTTCCCCCCTAAACCTACCCCGCCCCCCTCCGTATCAGGACAGACTCGCCCCGGGGAAGGTAAGACTCCCCCCATAAATGTGCTCCAATTAAAAAAAAAAAAAAAAAAAAAGAGACAGATTTAATTTCTGAAATATTCTGTTTTCATCTTTACTCCCGTCCAATACGCGTGATTGTAGCTCACATTCTGAATCTTAGACAGTGTTTCACTTTCCTCTGGTTTTTAAAGCTTCTGTGGGGGAGAACTTGTAAAGTTGCTCCTACACATCAACATTTCCTCTGGTACATGGTGTGGGAGTAAGAAAATATTATGACTGGACTGTTGCCACGGCTATCTGAGAAGCATCACTCTATTTTGCAGTTATCTCACCCTGTATTTTTAGAGTCGTGACGTCTCTGGGCGGGCGGTGGTAACTGGTGTGCTTTTCCACCTCCGCCTGCAGGTGGTGCTCTGGGCTTCTCCTCTGATGTTTTCATCATGGATGCTGTGGGAGGAGGCGACATGAACCTGGGTGAACTGGCTGATCTCACTGTTGCAAATGACAACGATCTCTCCATGGATGTAATTGCGTATTTTTTGCTCAGATCAACGCGCACGTTTGTAGTTCAGCCCACATTCTGAGCGGTTTCTTAATAGATCCCCGTGTTGACGTTTCTGTGGCAGATGCAGGACAACAGAGAAGAATTCAAGAAGACGTGGAACCCTCGTTTCACACTACGAAGCCACTTTGACGCCATCCGCGCTTTGACGTTTCACCCCAGCCAGGCGGTGCTGCTCACGGCCTCTGAGGATGGTACTCTGAAGCTCTGGAACCTGAACAAGGCCATGCACTCGAAAAAGTGAGGACTCATAACCGTCTTCTACGAGGCACACGTTCGGTTAAACGGCGCCGGTTTGCAACACGATACTCCCAGCAGTCACACATGAAGCATATTGTAAAGACTGTGCTCCTCCACAGGAATGCAGCGCTGGATGTCGAGCCCATCTATACATTCAGAGCACACAGGTGAGTACAGCTAGTCCTGAACAGCTGTTTCCATTTAGACACCTGTCGCTGATGTCCAGTAAAACCGAAATCCACTGAAATATGACTCTGTGTGCAGCGGAGCTGTTCTTTCCCTGACGATGGGTGAAGATGGAGATTCCTGCTATAGTGGAGGTCTGGATGGGACCGTGAGGTGTTGGAAGATGCCGGACCTGAACGTGGATCCCTATGATAACTATGGTGAGTTACACTCTGGGTGCCGCTTCGTTTATCCTTCATTCAAGTTACTTGCAGAAAGCTTGGGCTTTTCTTCAGCGACCACTGTTGAAAGTGTGGGTGTATTCTGGACAAAACAAACTCACCTGCAGCCAGTTTAGAGATACACTAAAGTTATATTGTTAGAGGAACTTATTTTCTCTTGAAAAACACCCTGATCTTCTTACTAGAAAGTGGAATCAGCAAACACTCAGCCATCGTGATGTAAATGTTTTTTTTCTTTGTTTTTTCCTTCACTTTTTCTTGTCATTTGTTCTCCATGCAGACCCTGGCATCGAGAGCAGTGTGCTCGCAGGACATGAGGACAGCGTCTGGGGTCTGACCTACTCCACTGCTCACCATCGTCTGGCCTCGTGCTCGGCAGACGGCACCATTCGCATCTGGGACCCTCAGAACTCGTCTCCCTGCGTGTCCGTCTTCAATAAGGAGAGAGGTAGTTTTCCAGTTGACTCTCCAGCAACTTTCTGTCAATTTGCAGTCGTATCACAAGACCACGGCTTGATGATTGTCTCCCCTCATGCCCAGAACATGGAACTCCCACCTCTGTGGCCTTTGTGCCCACCGACCCCAACCAGGTGGTGGTGTCGTTCGACGGTGGCGAGACGCTGCTGTACGACCTCAACACAGAGCAGAGTGTCACTGCACTGGAGACACAGACCAAAGATGGTACGCTCGCGACGCGAAAGAAGTTAAAAATAAATAATTACATGAGCAGGAGGAAGCCGGCTGGGCTGACAGTGGGCTGTTTGTCTTGGTTTGCAGGCAGCGAGCTGATTAATCGTGTCGTCAGTCACCCGTCTGAGCCCGTGTCCATCACTGCACATGAGAATCGCACCATCCGTTTCCTAGACAACAAGACAGGTATGTGCAGGAGGGGTTTTAACTGCATCTGATGGGAACACACATACATGAGTCTGCTCTGTGTGTCTTGGACAGGTAAAGTCGTCCACTCCATGGTGGCTCACTTGGATGCGGTCACCTGTCTCACTACAGACCCCAAAGGCACTTACCTCATCTCTGGCAGTGAGTACCACCTGGCTTTACTGAGTCTCTGCGAATTCGTTCTGTAATGTAGTGTTACTTGTTACATACAAAATAAGGCTGAGACACAACTCTCACATGTAGCTTAACATTTTGAATTTTTCTAAAACCAGACAAACATCTGTTTTAGAATACTTGAAATGACTCGATGGTTATTTGTACACAAACGATAAACTTCTGGTTTCATGTAAAACCACTTTATCCAAACATTTCTTGCCTCTCTCATAACATCGTTGCCTTCGTTTGCGCCTGCTCCTCCCTGACAGGCCACGACTGCTCGGTGCGCTTATGGATGCTGGACAACAGGACGTGCGTGCAGGAGATCACTGCCCACAGGAAGAAGCACGATGAGGCCATTCATGACGTGGCCTTCCACTCCTCCCAGCCCTTCATTGCCAGCGCTGGCGCAGACGCCCTCGCCAAGATCTTTGTCTGACGCCAGCGTCGTCATTCTGGTGAGAGTGCGAAGAAAGAGCAAGTCGTGTTTATTCAGGGTGGGAAGGAACTGTTGAGAACAGTAATAAAAGCCCATCAGGAGCCAACAAGTTGTTTTGTTCCTCGCTCTGACCGAGTGTTTCCTTTATTATGGTGCGAGTGATGATCATTTTAACCCTGAAGGCCTGGATTTGTATCCATCCAGCTGTCTGTTGGCAAAGGCAGAACCACCAGTCCCTCACAGGCAAACCAGAGAGAGTGTGTCACACGCTCTCATATTCACTCCCACTGGCAGTTTTGAATCACCAGTCAGCAGCCTCAGAGCCCACACACACACACACACACACACACACACACACACACACACACACACACACACACACACACACACACACACACACACACACACACACACACACACACACACACACACAGAGCATTCAAAATGAACACAGAAAGGCTCCCAAGCCCAAGCTGGACTCACACTTCAGGCAAACTGTCAGTGGCAGAGTGTTATCCACTACATTACTCTGCAGTCTGGCTTGATTGCCTGCTTCATCCACATTCTTGGATGCTGGAAGCTGGACAGTCATGCACACACAAACACACACACACGACCAGCGACTAATACTGTTTTAATTGTGACCGGGATCTCAGGATTCCTACATGAGAACGACGCCACGTTCATACATTTTGAACTGCATAGAGCCATTCTGGGAGCGAAATTTGATGTTCTTGAAACCGCCTCATGTTTACCTGCAAAACTCTGACTGAAAGGCTCGAGTGTTTGAAAACTTCTGCGCCACAGCACTAAAAACTGTTTGTATTGCTGAGGTCCGAGGCAACCACAAAGAATGGATGACAAAACAGACGTGTTTGAACAGTCCCAGAAGTAAACCCACACACACGCTAACTCCATGCAGGAAGGGTACTTGTACCCACGTTATCCAAAAGGGCAAACCACTGCACCAAAGTGCAACCTTGATACTAGCCTGTAGTCACCAGTTGGTTTCCCAAACGCTTTATTTCCTAACTTTGTTGTCCTCTTCCAGGGTCCGACGACCACCACAACTGGGCCAAATGAGACTGGAGAGTGCGGTGGACAGTATTTACCTGCTCACACACACACACACACACACACACACACACACACACACACACACACACACACACACACACACACACAGAAACAGACCCCCTCCACAGACACTTGTCCTGCACCCCACTGGCTGGGTCATCGCCACAGGACGCCGCCCCTGCGCCTCCCTCCAACCCCTCACTGTTCTCCGATGCCTCAGTGACTTCTTCTTGTAATACTAATCACATCTTGTAATGCTTTTTTATATCTCTAAAAATCCTGGCTGCTCTGTTTTCAAGTAATCATGTTTGGAGTAACACTTTTCTACACTACAATATGCTTTCTCTTTATATTTTCTTTGAGTCAGCTAATGATTATTACAAAGCACCGTGTGTGTGTGTGTGCGTGTGTGTGTGCGTGTGTGTGTGCGTGTGTGTGTGCGTGTGCGTGTGTGTGTGTTTGTCGCGCTTCTGGCACAAAACTTGCATTTCACAGAGAGAATCAACCCTGCACAAACGCACCTCCATTTGTCATTTCTAGATCTTGTTTTTTTTTTTTGATAATTGCTTGTGGTAACAAAAGTATGTAGGCATGATTTGAAGTAGTAACTGTTCCCGATGTTGACACGTAACATCTGGCGCAGCCTCTGCAGTGGGAATCAATGTATTACATTCCAAAGACTCCAGATAGAGTGCACGGTTCGTATTTGGGGTTGGGGAATGTTTAACCCGGTGTGCGTGCGTGTGTGTTGAACAAATAGCTTTAATTTTGTCGCCACGACACTTTGTCTCATTGTTTTGTGCGGAGCATTACAGCGTCCCAGTGATTCTGCGCGCGTGCGTGTATATGTGTGTGTAAGACTTTGTTGTACACTATGAATGAACACATTTCTACAATCAGATCCCCATCTGCAGGTTTATGATTTGAATTTTAATTCAGCTCTTCAGACTGCTGCTGTCTCACCATTTTAACCAGATACAGAGTGGTGTGTTTCACTGTGTGCAGCAGTAGTTTTAAAAGTGTGGTGTGTGTTCCTGATCTTCAGTTCACCAGGGATTTTTAGGGTTAGCAGGAATGTTTAGGTTTATTTTTTGAGCAGAAGTGAAAGTAAAAAAAAAATAAAGATGTATCCAGAACTTCACCGGTTTGAATCCCACTGCTGAAAAGTCACCCTGAGCTGCTTGGGTTGAATTAGAAATCACATCCTGCAAAAAATTTGTGCCAAATGCCAAATCTGCAGGGAGCATGATCTGCTGCGGAGTTCTCTCTCCAAAATGCATCGTCTCCCTGATTTTCTGAAGAAATTGTGATTAGATATAAATGGAGAGGGAATCGCTCAAATGTTTTAGTAAAACACACGTTTGAAGTGAATTTATTGTAAATGTAATGGAGACTGATTGAATAAGTAAAGAAAAAAAATGCTTTGGAGCAAAACTGCAGATGTAGATCTTTTAATGATTCAAAATTTTAAAGTAAAAGCTTCAAATTAACCCTACAAGAGTAAAATTGAACCGTCACAGGACTCAGTGTGATGTAGTTTGAATCTTCCCACACTCTGGAATCCTCTGCTGTGAACCACGTGAGACTCGGCTGTACGTTCTCTACAAATGCCACCATTTGTGTCATTTGGTGCTTCTTCTATCATTTTTTTTTAACTGTACAGAAGTGTGTCTTTGGGGGTGTGTGTGTGTGTGTGTGTGTGTGTGTGTGTGTTTGCGCACTAGTTAAATCCCGGTGCTTTGACAGACCTCGTCAGTCTTGAGTCAGAATCAGGGACCTGTTTTAATGTGTCTGTTCCGAGAGGCTCTTGTTTTCTCGTTCACTGGGTCACAAACCTGCGTCGAGTGAATCACCGTCTTTCAATCACTTTCAATCCTGAGATCATTTCATGAACTGTCGTCACATTTCGAAGCCTAACCGTCACTGTCGATGTTTGTCATTCCAGGGATGTGAATTACGTGGGCCTCAGTTATTTCAGGCTGGATGTTGGGGGTGGGGGTGGGGGTGTACAGAGCTGTTAATGCTTTACAGTGAGGATCACCAGGACTGAAGGGCGTTCCGTCTTTCCTCGCTCGACAGATCGTTGTTTCCAAGATGGCGCCACTTGTTGTGGCCGGTGCTTGTTTCTGGTTTGTTGTTATTTATTGGAGCTTAGAGAAAAAGCTCACCTTCCCCTCGGTGTCGAGGCGAGGCTCCCTCTTCTTGTAAGATGTGCATCAGTTGCACAAGTAGCACATTAGCCAAACAAATGTGAAGCTGGCCTCCTCTCTTCGAAGAGCCACGCTTTGGGAACAATTCAAGTATGAGCACCACAGCTGGGCACCTTGTTTTGCCGATCTGGTATGGTTCAATTGGACTGAACATAATCCAGAGAGGAGAAGACATTTTTTGATACAGGCAAGAAAAAAAGCAAAAAAAACCCATGATGGCTGAAGTTTAAAGAAGTGGCCTCTTAGCATTTCACCTAAATCTTGACTTTTTAAAAGAAAAAAACCTTCATCCTTGAGGATGGTGGTAAATCAGCTGGTTACTCGCAAGATACAGGGTCACACTTAGCGGTCACGTCAACGTGATGAAAGTAGCATAGAGGTAAAACACTCTTTTCCTAATCACTGGGGACACTATAGTATTCCTAATTTATCTCTCTCTACGTATATATGAATATATTTTCACACAGGATGGTGGACTGGCGCGTGGATTTAAACAAGCCGTTACTCTGCTGTTGATTTGACATGAATTTTGTCAAAGAGGAGAACCGGGTGCAACTACGTTTATCGAACTGCTGCTGGGCGAAGCGCCGCGTTGTCGCGTGGAACTACTATTTGGCCCCATGTTGCACTACATCGTTAAAAAGGAGTGGACACACAGGGTGTAGAAATATTGTTTTTGGTTTTTTGTTGTTTTTTTTTTTGCAGGTATTTCTTCTACAATCTGAAGTGAATACTTTTACTCTGAGCTAACAGTGTCCCCTCTGTGAGTAGACAAATCAGTGAGACACATCAAAATAACAAAAAAAAAGAAGAAGAAAGGAATTGAGATAAAGGTTGTAAATGATGACTCGAGTTGCCATTATGTGCTGTAAATGTCCATCATTTCCTTGTTTTCATTCTTGCATTTCTTTTCTTTGATTACGAATACGATTAATAAGATGTAAGAATACTGTAGTATCATACGTGAATCATTCTTCCTTACTAGGCATAGGACTTGCTTGTGATCGATAATGGCAATGTAAAAGCTGTAAAAAAAAAAAAAATAAGTAAGGTGATTGAAAAAAACATTAAAAAAAGATAAAATTGTTAAAAGGAAAAAAAAGAAGAAAAAAAAGGCAGTTACCAGTCAGAGGCCAAGGTAAAGGACTCTCATTTCTTTGTGTTTTTATTTTTTTATTAGCAATTTATCACTGTGTGATATTTTGTACATCATATTAAGCTGTATTCAAACGATTTCCTCTAACTACAAGGGATAAGAGACCTGCTTTTTATTAATTTTGTTTTATTATATATTTTTGAACTGCATTCTAGCTTGTATCAAAATGACTTTCTCTTTTTTGTTTACGGGTCCCCTGTTGTATGTCATTAAGGAAGAAAAGACAAAAAAATGAAAATTTTGTACAGTGAACTGGGAGTTGTGTGTTTTGTTTCACCGCATTCACAAACCGAGGTCACACTTGACCCACAGGCCATGTCTGATGGAAGTCAGATTCCTGCTTCATTTAATATTTCTTTGTTTATTAACACTTATTTTTGCTAATGAGATTTTATTAGTCACATAGTATTAACCCTGGACGACGCCAACTGCAGCTTGTTCACACAATGGATTGTTTTTGATTGCCTTTTTGGGATCATCGGTGCTTCATGTCCTTCTGACAGGTCAGATCAACCAACTCCTGTTGGTCCAAATCAGAAATACCACCTGACTTTATCGGGCATTAAACCAGAGAGACGAATAATGTTCCCTTCGGCCCACATCTCCACCGATCAAAAGAAGAAATGATGAGAATCGTGACTGTTTTTATTCAAACTGCACATAGTGACGGGTTTTATAATTGTTCTGGGAAAAAAAAAAAAAAAGACATTGAACATTGGGAGGAAGTCTGGAGGGCAGGAGAGGAGACGAGTGTCAGTTTCTCGTTTGTGAAAGTACTTCTGTTTATGCAGAATCTGATTTTGTTCAAACTTTGAACTTTGCTTAAAATGCGATAGACATTAACTCACAACAATGACTTGTGAAAGTCTTGTGTTTCTCTTTAAAAACAACCAAATGAAACCACCTATCATACAAGTGATGTGGTTGTGACTTACTTAGTTATCTGTTATAGAAAATAATTAAAAATGATTTTATTTGTTATAAAATAGACAGCACTTAATTATTCACTGAATGTAACGTGACTATAAAATAATATTGCTAAAATGCCAAGTATGTGCTTATTTTGGAAAACCCTGCAATGCTTTTATTGTGAAGGTGCGTAACAGGAACTGCTTCGATTTTGTTGTACATTTGACCAAAAAAACGGAAAATTTTCATCGCTGAACTGAGACTGAAATGTTCAGTAAAAACGTCCGAGCCTCCTTCATCCCTGAAGCCGTAACGAGGCTGTCCAGCAGAAAGAACAGAAATCGCTCCTGGCGGATGTTCCACTTACAGGACTGATAAAAGTTACAAATCATTGTTTTGTGTAAATGTAAAGAAATTTCTATTTTTGTGTACTAAGATTCTAAAAAGGCACTCCCATTTTTTTTCCATCTATTTCAGGCTACAGAAGGAAAATGTATAAATATTTATGTGTTGTGTAAACGTCAAGAAAAATCTTTATTTCAAATGTGGCAGTAACGTATGTATCCAGCAGGGGGACTAATGTATATACTATTCAGCTGTTAACCATAATATCAAGGAGGACTTTGTACACAGCAAAGTTAAGATGATGCTGTTCTGTAAACAGTTTTCTTCTTAGCACTTAAACTCTCTGCCACAGCAAAGGTAGCCAGACAGTCTGAGACCGATGTGGGAAAAACACTTGATAAATGTGAGACAAACTCGTCAAAACATGATAAACATCCAACTTGTTTCAGTGTAGACCTGACTGCCTTCAACGAACTCTTCACTCCGCTGAACATCCAGACAGAACATCCACTGACAGACACTAGTCACTACACTGATGTCTCGAGCGTCTCCTCTCGGAGACCTTTTTCTACTCCTGAATATTCTGCACTGACAGTCCTGGAAAACAATCAGTTGTAGCTAACAGATGGTTGTCAGTTTGATGAAGTATTGCAGAAAATTCAACTAAACGTTTTAAAGTTAACTTGACTATTTGTTCTCAATAATAACATGAATACAGTTCCTCTTTTCTGAGACTCACCAGTTGAAAACTAATCAGTATTTAAAAAAATTACACTAATCTTACTCATAAACTAAACCAATTGTTGTCTACTATGAAAGTATTAACAGAATTTGTTGTTATTTGTGACAAAAACTGTTTATTTGTGTCGTTTTGGATGAGGGTTTCAGGGACCTGTCGGTAACACAAATCCATAATCAGTGTGATTTTCTTCCAGACGTTTTTCTTTTTTCATGAATTCAAATAGAAGTGTTTGAACGTGATCAGATGTTTAACAGTAGGTAACGACAGCTGAGTCATTTGTTTCTGGTATTTAAGGTAATGAAAGTGGGAACTGGGGCAGACCTGGCTCTGGGTTTGTTTCTGAAGTCCCAGTTGTCTTATCAGGCTGATCAGGCTGCTGCTGCAGCTGTGACAGATGTGGCAGCAGCTCAGGCCACTGACGTTGCAAGGGCTGCAAGGGCTGCTGCGACCAGAGCTTATTATCACCACTGTCTGACTGATTAAAGAAAGCAACCCGAACAACCACCTGATCAAAATTGTTGTCACTATGCAGATCATTAAGATGATACTCAATAACCCATTGACTGGGGCGATCATGGCACTGAACTAAATGAACCTGATCTGAACTGAAGATGTTAGATTTGAAGTTTTGGGGATTTATTGTTCAACTGTGTGAAGTTGGGGAGACCAGGTGCGAGGATGTTTCCCAGTCCACCCAGATATGAGTGGTGGCCAAGTGCGAATTTTAGTGCGAAAAGGTGACAACAGACTTCCTACAAATGTTGTAGGTTCAGATGTTTGATACTTGTGTTTGAAATGTAGTGGAGCGAAAGTCACATTATAAAATCAATGCTTGATTTTATAGATTACAGAAATTATAGAGAGATCTACCTTCATTATTTTAGCAAATTCAAAACAGAATACATTATATAAACTAATAATGGTAAAGTATTCTATTGCCTTTGATGGGCACACATTTAGAAACTATCGGTTCATACATGGGTGTTTCTGACAATTCTATTTCCCCATGTTCCAAGAGTTATAATTCATTAAAAAAAAATCCCTAATATAGCATCTCAAAATGAACCAAATCTGATGATAATCATAAGTAAAACTTTAATAGTGCTTGAACTCTTTAGGTTACCTCTGATGAGTGGAAAAACCTACCAAATGCTTGTTGGTTTTTGGAGTTTATTCAGCAACTATAGTTACATTTTTTTTGATCATTAATTGTGTTAGGGCTAATTGTGAAATACTTAAAAATATTAGAATGTATATATATATATATATATATATATATATATATATATATATATATATATATATATATATATATATATATATATATATATATATATAAATAAAAAAAAGAATATGACTTTAAATTTTACTGTATGTGTGATATTATGTTCCAGTGCAGTTAAACTACATCTGCTTCTGTTTTATTTTACTCTCAGTATAAAAACAGTGGATCAGATTTCTCTGCTTATTTGACTTGCATTGATATTTTTTGGATCTCCCTCTGGAAGTCGCTTCTCTCCTTTCAGAATTGATCAATCATTTCCCACACTGCCCTCTGGTGGCGGGGAGTAGAGACGCTGTGAGCAGCACGTGTTGCAGATGAGTTGCTGAAGTATGCAAACGGTGTGAAAACCCCAGGAAATGAGCATGAGGTGACGACACTGGGAAGGAGGTAAGTCAGAGACAAGGAGCAAAGGTTGTGAATTACAACGTTACCGAGGAAGACAGCTGTGACACTGAGCAGAGAAAATCACAGTCGCCACTTCATTTCACAAATTCCTCATGGCGTTACGGGTGAGGGGGTCACGGTCATGCAGATTCATATGTGTACAGTGTAACTTCCCAGTCCTCCTGGAGTTCTCAGCCTTGCTCCAAGCTGTGCACGAAGGCGGCCGTGCAGCGCGTGTGATCCTGTTCTGCAGCCTGCTTCAGGTGTGTCTACCAGAATAACAAGGCGGAAAGGTGTTTTGGACAGGAAATGCACTTTCACAAACAGAGGGGAAAATAGCTGCTGAGGCAGAAATGGGAGGGTTTGTGAGCACGGAGCCGCCCGCCCCCCCTCAGGCGGTGTTAGAGGATCTCCGCTGGCCTCCGTGAAACAAGGGAGCAAACAAGACAAATAAACCTCAACCAAGGAAGAGAGAGAGAGGGAGACAGAGGGGAGAGGGAGGAGGGAGGAGGGAGAGGCCTGGGAGCAGAGAGTCAAAAGGCGGGACCTTCTGAGAAGCTATTGGCTTCAGGACATGTCAATCATTTCACTTCCTCCTTGGCTGTGGCAAGATCACAGATGAGAGGGCAGGAGGGAGGTACCCTCTGACAACTCTCTCTCTCGCTCGCTCGCGCTCTCTCTCTGCTTTTTCACAAAAAAAAAAAAAAAAAGAAAAAACTGAACAGGGGTTGAAACTGAAACAGGGTAAGACTCGTAAAAGCAGTGCAGTTTCTCCTTCATTCTCTCAGTTTCCTGTTTAAGGAGGCCATTTTGTAACTCAGCCTGGAGGAGAGCACAACAAAGTTTGGCATTGTTTTTGTGTTTTTGTTTTTTTTTTCTCTCTCTCTCTCACACGACTGGAGGTTTGGACTTTCTCCTCTGCAGAGCGAAGTCTTTGGACAAAAGAGGGAAGAAGGCAGAGGTGGGATCGCGGCAGGGAAGATAGTTGTTTCTTCTCTCTGTGTACTTTTTTTTTCTTTTTGACAGTGTGAGTTTCTCACACGCGGTGCTCATGCTTCACATGCCTGGACTTTAAAAGAATTCATACGACGAGAGAAGTGTCAGAGATTAGGAGGAGAAACTCTTCTTCCTGGGTTTAGGATTTCCTCCTTGATCCACTGGGAGCGGGTGGATTCGGGACTCAGAGGAGCCGGGTATGCGAGTGCCCACGCCGGACTCCTCCTCGAGACCCTTTGAATGAGCCTGGCTTCCCTCAGAGCTCCACACTGCGCCTGTGTTTGTTGCTCTCGCGGTCAGCGGACTCTGAATGGCGAACGCCAGCCCCTGCATGTCCTCGGGGCCCATGGCCCAGGTGTTCTTCCCCCCCGGGGGCCCCTCATCACCTGCCTCTGCTGTGATGCAGCAGGGCGCCCCCATAGCCATGCCCTCGGTGCCCGCTCACGGCGGCTTCCCCTTGATGGACCTGACTGCGGTGCAGGGAGCCGGAGGGGTCATGATGCTTTCACTGCCTCCCACGCCGGCGGGGATCTCCTTCATCATCCAGATCGGCCTGACCAGGGAGTCTGTCCTCATGCCCCAGAGTGCGGACCTGGCCTACGTCAAGCAAATCGCCTGCTCTATTGTTGACACCAAGGTAAGAAGCATGTGTGTGTGTGTGTGTGTGTGCATTAGGTGGAAATGGATGGATGTTTTGCTGTTAGGGGGCAAGTGTCTACACCCCACATGTTCAGTAACAATCTCCCTCTTGCTCTCTCTGTTATGATGTCTCCCTGAGGGGAGTTGACTCTTCATTATTCTCCAGGGTAGACGAAAGGATTTCAGCATGTATTCATACAAACTGTTTATAGAAGCAGATTATAACAGACCGGTGGACAAAATGTCACCATTTTCCTCCAGTCTGATTACTGCAATCAACTGTTTCCCCCCACACAGTTGGAAGTGAGCACTGTGTTTAATGAGGCTCTGCTTTGGAATATCTGGCGCGGCGGATTAGCCAGAGGATGACGATGGGGTTCGAGTTGGAGGGATGCAGTTTTATTTGGCTCCTTTTTTCAGTGGCGGGGGGGGTTTGTATAACATCTCATGGAAAGATGACAGATATTTCAGTCACTGAATCATTTTATAAGAATTATGATAAGTATGCTGGATTAGTGTTGAGCACTCAGGCCTCACAGTGAGAAGACCCTGGTTGGATTCCGGGCCACTGGGCCTCAAATTGTGAGTTTGCATGTTCTTCCAATAGGCATGTGGGTTTTCTCCGGGTACTAAACTGTCAAGCAAATGAATATAGTTAATGAGTTTGCTGACCGTGCAGCATGAATGCCCAAACGTGGATCAGTGAGATCTGAATATATTTACCTTTTTGAGTATCATTAACTTCTCCACGTTGCAACAGCTTCACATCTCATGACATGTACATGCGACTGACAGTTTAACTTCTCTCGATTTCTTCTCCATTTTCAACTATCAAAAATCACTTTAGAATGATAGATTTTTATTTTTTCCAGACTTATTGTTAGCGGCGTCACAAATATCCAATTTTCCAAGGGTTCTTATCCCTTTATTGCATTTCATATGTAAACTGAGCCCAGTTTTTCCAACCATAGCTGTAAAACCACTGGAAACTTTCCTGTTTTGTTCCAGAGCAATTACTGTCTTTGTTAAACTGTACAGAAAACTCCCCCTGTGCTGAGACATGTGTTGAGGAGGGGGCAGAAGTAGTGACATCCTCTTCGTAACAGGAAGCAGAGTGTTCTAGAAAATAAGGTCTTTATGTGAGGAGAGAAATTAATGACTAATTTATCCATAATTACGCTGAAATATATCACAAAAACTTCATGTAAGCTATAACTCTTTCAAATGAAGGCGTTACAGGAGCAGGTTGAGGAGAACGTATTTATTTGCTCAAACTAAGCTGGCAGGTGACTGCTTTAGCAGATTTCCCCCTCTCGCTCAGAGCAGCTTTTGTAAAACTTGCCCTCACAATCATGAGTTTTCCAGGAAGCAGCGTTGGCTGCCCCCTGCCTAATCCTTCTTCTCGGTCACAAAATTCTTTGTGTTCTCTCTCTTTCTTTTTCTCCTTTCATCATTCTCTGTCATGCATTTTGTGCGGGTTTTGCAAAAAAGATAATTCAGCAGCGTGTCAGTCGGGTGCTCGGCGGTTTGGGTACGCCTGACCTGACTGAGGCAGGGATCAGTGGCTGTGCATCGCTGTGGCAGATGAGAGCAGATGAGGCAGGAACAAGATAGACGTGCTGCCTACCTTCACGAAAATGTACACAACTGCTTGACCAGTTCACTTTTAATCTTGATGTCTTCCTTTTATTCCGTGTTTATTCTTGCAAAACATAGCCTCATAACTCCTGTGACAATCTCCTGGAGTTTAACATTGAGTAAAATTACTGTTGGTTTTAGTAACACCCCCCCCCCCACATACCGTCAGTGAAAGGATTGAGAGGGAAAAGAAAATTTAAAAAATCAACAACAAATGACGTGTCTGAGTTCCTTTATTTTTATTTGTTTTCACAAACAAATCCGATGGACCTCAGTGCAGAACAGTTTTTTATTGGATAACATGTGGTGTATGAAGGGTGTAACAGTTGTTTGTACTCCATGAGATTGAAGCTGCGTGAGAGGGGACTCAACCCTCCCCCCCACACACACACAAACTTTGAGAAGTCCAATTCAGGAGATAAATTTTGAGTAGAGTAGCGATGCAGTGAATAAAATTGGAAAAAGCATGCTTTAATCAAACTGCTTACGGCAAGGAAACACTGATGCTTCACTGATTTAATTTGTTCACCGTGATTAATACAACTTTAGCAAAAACAACACTGCTGAGACATTAAATTTGTATATTTGGTTTGATGGTATTTGTTTAACAGCTGAAACGTCAGTAATTTTTTATGAGTGAGTTTTTTGGTGTTTGTCTGCATTAGCCTTTAAATCATGCATAGACAGTTCCATGACCACCAAAACAACTCTGTGCTCCTTGTTTCTTCTTCTGTGTTTTCTCTTTTCATGTGTGTGTAGACTTATTCACAAAGCATCAGAATTAATGGCAGAAAGAAGATTGTTAATTGTTGTTCAGAACGTAATAAAAAGTGAAGTTGAATTTCAGCTTGTTGGTTGAGAGTGATGGATGAGGACTGAAAGTTATCCGTTTGTTTATAAAACGATCGAGATACAGACAGCTAAAATCGAAATTGATCTCAAAATTATTGGGTGTCAGTGTTAGAATCCCACAGAACGCTGAACATGTTGGCGTCCTTCAGGACCAGGGGGTTTCCAGAGTGCTGGAGAACCCCTCAGCGCTGCTTCAGTTACATTGAACCCACCCCCACCCCCAACCACCAACTAACAACCTGTACACGCAGGAAGTGTGTTTTGTAAGTCTAATTAGGAATATAAATATTTTGTAGTCTGAAAACATTTTGAAAAAAAAAACCCCTTTTCCTTTTTAAATTTGAAAACCGCTGAACTAAACTAGACGACTTCTGCATTTTTGTATGGAGAGAAAAATGTTGGTTCCACACTAAACTCCTAAATATACACTAGAGCACCAGCCTGTGGTTCAGGCTCCAAAAGATCACATTTAGAATAAAGGTCTTTTCACAAGGAAAAGCTTTCAGATTGTTTTTTTTTTTTTGTTCTGTCTCACTGCTTTAACATGTCCAGTTTGAATGAACATGTTGTCACAGTCACATCAACAGATTCCAACACGATGCTAAGTGTTTAAGTGAATAACTCCACACATTTTCTAAAGGACCAACTGAATGTTGTTCTGATCTTTGGCTTGTATGGCTGCAATTCGTAAAGCATCAACCCTCTGTATGTATTCCATACTGCTTGATGCTAATTGGAGTTGTGGGGTCTGGAGCCGATCCCAGCTGAATGTGTGGAACAGGTCTCAAGGCCTCAGACAATCACTCTCATATTCTCATAGTCAATTTATTATCATCTGCCAACCAAAGTACCTTGAGACTTTAAAAGATACGCCAGCCGAACCAGGGATATTCTCGATCTGAAACAAGAGCACTAAACTCTACTTTTTTATGAAAGCTCCAGCCTCTGGGCCTGCTGTCAATCTTACTAAACAAATCACAATAGTTTGTCTTTGGAATTATTCAAAGTATACCTCAGGCACACTTTATATACGTGTTTTTCAAAGCTTGTCAGACCAGTCTGACACGCAGACTCTGACACGCAACAATCCCCCCCAAAATTCCCCTAAATGCAAAACCCCTGCCGAGCTTGGCGCTATAGCTTTAGGTGGGGAAGTTGGACAATAGACAGTTTGTCCTGGCTCGGCCAACTGAGCGAGACACATGAGTTGGGATCGAGTGTACACGCATGAATGCCTACATTGGTGTGTCTGGAGGGGTATTGAAGGTAGTTCAGTACCCACACCCCCACCCACGGTCATCAACCCCATCCCAGAAAGGGTGAGTCACCGACTGTTTATTCACAGGATCCCTCCTTGTGTTCCATTGACACTTTTTTCCACTCTCTTCTCAGTGGAGGAGAGGAACATGCTCTCCCTCGCGGGGCTTCTTCTTCCAACGCCAACCCCCAACTTAATGACCGTCCTCCAGCTCTCGTCTTTCACAGTCTCTTGATTTCATCACTAACACTATCAGCAACATGAATCTAGCATCAGACAGAACCTGTGTCTTGTCTTTAAGCGTCCCACACTGCGGTCCTAAACTCTGGACTGGCACTTGACCTGGTTATGGTGCTCACCAAAAGTTTATTTGGCTGCTATACTTCTACCTCCCGCCCCGACCTCACTTCTGCTGGAACAAGAACAATTAATGAGGCCTGGAAACCAGAAGTCTGTCTCCATCCAACCATGATGCAGACTTTTGTCAGTACTTCTTATTCCCGTTTTTACGACCGTGGCGACCTCATCTGCACTTTGGTGAAGGTTTTTCTTTTCACACACAGACACATGTTTCTATGTTGTACAGCCAGGTTTGATTCTTGCTCTCCATTTGTGTTTTTCCCTTCATGATCTCTACCTCCTACTCCACGTCCTTTCGGGCCTCCCCCTCCTTTCACTCCATGCTTCCTCTCCTTATCAGCTCATCTTCATTCACCTCTGTTTGCCTTATCGTCAGCTGCCTCTTCTTCCTCCTTGCTTCCCATTTCCTGTTCAGCCACTTCAGTCTCTCCTCATCCATCTACTCCCACTGCTTCTCATGACTGTGTGAGTGGAGAAACATGGAGAAACTCACACTCGAGGAGGATAATACATTCTAAAAGGAATGAGTCAAAATATCCGACACTTCCATTGATCAAGCTGTTACCAGACTGCGACTGATTCATACTTTCCAGCGACTATTACAGTCATGACAGGTTAAGTTAGGATTTATGATCTGAGAAGTGGCGCTCCAGAACAGAGTAGTTAACAGACTGAAGAGCAAGTTCAGCTTTGTATTCCTCTGCTCACCTCGGTTTACCAGAAGGTGTGTCGGTGTTCCTTTCAACACAGACTTGTTAAATTTCGTCATGAAGATACGCAGCATGATTTCTGTTGACGTCAGTGGGTGTGCTACAATCCGTGTGAGGATGAATACGCATGAACCTGTTGAATCCTGTCAGTCTCGACGGTGTTGCATTACTGGATTGTTGAACAGTGTCTTCGAGCTAATCTGCAGTAATTCACAATGTCTGTAGCATCCATTTGTGTCAACTTGCACCCAAAATTTGGTCTACATATGGATAGGATGTTGAACCGTCAACCTCATGATATGAAGACAAAACATTTAACTGTGCTCCAGCCGTGCACAATAAATCAACCTTACACTGGAACAGCAATCGGAGGGAAACCTTTTCCTGCTTTCCGCCAACAGTTGGTTTGGGCTTCTTTTGCTTATTGGAAACATAAACTGGGCACAAGCCATTGGAAACAGAACGATGAAGATTGTAGAAGTCAACAGTCAAATCATCGTAAGGACTCGCAGAAATACAAGTCATGTGTACGCACACAAAAACACACACAGTTGTGGCTGAGTACCACTGCCCTGGCCATTGTTTCCACCTCCGCTTTGGACGGGGCTCTTTCTTTATCTCTCTCCCTGGAGAAGAAGCTTAGCCCTGGGAATGGGATCATACACTCCACCTCCTGTTTACCTCACTCTCCTGTACAGTTATGCCGCACGCACACACACACACACACACACACACACACACACACACACACACACACACACACACACACACACAGAGTGAAGTAGCGGCACTGATGACCCTGATTGTGCCGATAACAGCTCAGCGTGACATACAAGGTCATTTTATTTATATGAAAGCAGCACATTCTCCATTTAACACTGCATGGAATATTCAATTTGGTCTGAATGGCAACCGACAGCTACACATTCATGTTTTAGACTAATGTTATGAGTTTGTGTTCTTATTTACAATATTTGTTTATTTATGGCTACATTACCTACATACATCATCATCCATATTAGTCATTGAACCTTTTTTCAGTATAGAGCTTGGAATTTTTATTTTTTATTTTTAAATGTTCAACCTCATTCTTTCACAAAGTAATTTCTAATTTATATTGCCAGTGTGGATAGATCCATAACAGTCCATCAGTAAGACTCTGGCTGGTGGACATGCAATCCAAAGGCTGAACCATATGTTAAACAGGCTGTGTGACGATTCAGAGCTCAGTAAAGTTAAAGCAGCTACCGACCAGACACACCAACTTAGTATTCTCCCTGATGCTCGCAGTACCCAGAAGAACTTTTTCTACTACAGCTTTCCGCAGTAAAGGAAATGTTTACTACTTTCAGAAGCTCACCAGCCACTCAGCATTACGCATCAAACCTGCTGAAACAAACCTGTCTCTCTCTTCTCATTTGCATGGTAGCAGAACAGCTTTGCATGACTGACCGTGCCTGGTGTTTTCTAGCCGTTAGCCGCTTGGTGTGCCGCTGGGGAAGCTTATAGTCCCCACAAGCACATTTGATTATTCAAAGCACACACTGCTGCTCAGAGTGCAGCGACAGGGTGTTTACTGAGGGGAGTGAGCAAGAGGAAAGTGGCTGAAGCTTTTACGACTTAAGCATCGGATAAACAAAGGAGCTGTTTTTTTGCATATAGTGCACAAAAACATCAAATCTGCTCAACGATTTCAGTTCAAGTGTTGACAAAGGTTAAGCTAATATTGCATCGTTCGTCACAAATTTATTGCAGCATCAATATTTCAAATATACATGTGGCAAACATAAGTTCACTACAGTTAATTATGATTTTAATGCCTGTGGTATTAATTCTCTGTATGTTGACATATTTGACCAATCAGATGGAAATCTGCTGCAGAAGCACATGAAATGGGGGGAAATAAAGAAAAACAAACAGAGTGCCTTTACGTCTGGATGAAATTGGGTACCAGAAGAGAAAGAGCACTCGAGTTATTCTTGACTGCCAAGCCCCAAAAAAAACAAATAAGTTAATGTGACATGTAAATATACTTGACTGTTGATCGCACGTCACATCGTGATAGTAATCCCTTTATGAATTGGCAAATATTGTCATATGAGAGTTATCAGTAAGGTCTGCTTATATGTTTTCTATCACTGAAAAGATTTGAGGAGATAATAAAGAGACAATCGGATGATCTTATATGCTATGTATACAGTTATTTTCACTTTCCATTTCATCAGAAAGAATGTAAACTTAACAGGTTAGTCAAGCTTTCTAATTACTGAAAGCTTAATCACTCTCAGTTCACTGTGTTCTCAAAAGACGGAGAATCTTTTTCAGAGTTTCAGCTTTTTAAACAGTATAACAAGTCGCCCTTTATGAAACTTATAAATTAAGTCAGGTATGAAGTGGAATTTTCCCTGATCTGACTTTCGCTTCCTGTGTTTTCAAGGGTCCTTTCAGCCTCTCAGATCCTGCATTCCTTTGCTTGTTCTGAGCGAGGGAGACCTTATGATACTAATCCAGCGATTAGTAATGGTAAAAACGGTTTTTGTGCCATAATCCAATTGGGAGCCGCAGACCAGCTCTGAGCTGCATTTAGTGCCATTTAACCATGAGAAGTATTTGTGCCAGCCTATTAGAAACGCTTTCGTCTTGTCAGTGAAACAGCTGAAGGGTTTTTCCCAAGAAAAGCACACAATGAAATTAAAGGGGACATTAACGCATCTGACATAAGGATTTTTAAATACAGTATTTAGTCTGCTAACACCGACATGCCTTTATAAATTAGATGAAACCAGTGCTGCATGTTTACATCTGAAGTGAAACTGGAGTTTGTTTCCAGTGATCGGGGATTTCAAATGAAGCAGATATTGAAGTGCAGTGAAAAACGTGATCTCATAGGAAAACAGGGAGGACTACTGTAAGTCACCTCAGGGCATGAAACCATGAGCTGTTCTAATATTGGGTGTTGGGTGAAAAGTGTCTTGAAGTGTGTGTTCCTGGCACAGCGGCAGACAATGGGGTCAGTGTGAGGGTTGACAGGATGGGTTTGGTTGGTCTGGCTCCCAGTCTGTGTTAGCAGGGCTCGGACACGGTGTGAGATGTCTGTGAATCTCTATTGCTGTGCACACTTTTGAGGGGAACGAGCAAAACCACAGTCTCACCTCAATAGATGAGCAAACAACATCAATACTGGCTCTATAGACTGCTCAGTGGACGAATGAAATGATGTGTGACCATTTGGCATTTCATTTTCTACACGGTGTCTGGGAAATCTCTTCAGTATGGACCAACTACTTCAGCTTTGGATTTTGCACTGTTTATATTTTCATGGCATGAAAGAACAGAATAACCATCATGGTCTGAAGGAAACTTGACGAAACGAGCTGACTGGCCTTAAAGCTAGGGTAGGCCATGTTGTCCAAAAGCACTTTTTGTCATACTGAGTGAAATGCTCCTTGCCCCCTGGGAGAAGTCAATACATTATGTGTACGGAAAAAGGTGCGGAAAAAATCTGACAACTGTAGCGGCCACAGGACAGTAAAAACTCCGACCAATCGTAAGGCGCGGACCGCTCTTAAGAAACCGATCAGATGCCGTGCTCGGCTGTCTGAACAGCCCCGTCTGCCCCGTTCCGTCTCTGTGTGTGTGTGTGTGTGTGTGTGTGTGTGTGTGTGTGTGTGTGTGTGTGTGTGTGTGTGTGTGTGTGTGAGTGTGTGTGTGTGTGTGTGTGTGTGTGTGTGTGTGTGTGTGTGTGCGCACGCGGCGGCGCAGATCGGCTCACAAGACTGCCTCTTGGTAATTACTTCGTGCAACAAAGTACCACAGTATTGTGTGCAAAGCGCTGGTCAATTTACATTTATGTGCTATGAGAAACAGTGAACCCCGGACATCTCCTTGAATTTAAAAAACCCGCCCGACGCCCTGGACAGGACGTAAAAAGTGGACATGTCCGGGTAAAAGAGGACGTATGGTCGCCCTAGGCTTGGAGCGGGGTCCCATTGAAAACATTAGTTGAGATGCGCGGTCACGTTCGTGGGGGTGTGGCGTTGGGTCAAGCACTGATTGGAGTAGGAGGAGCTTAGGGGGGATGGCTTGAGGTGTGCGACTTTCAAATCTTGTAGGCTCTTCAACATCGTCTACCCCAGCTTTAATATCCTAAAATTGTCTCCTATAACTAAAATTCTTCGTGAAATAACCTTAACTTCTTTCATGATTTTATTATTCTTCAAAGGTTGAGATGTACTTGAACTCTCACTGGTCAGTCAGACGCTCTTGGTTGTGCAAACGAAACTAAGGAGCTGTCATGTGTCTGGGGGGCCACAGGCTAGCCCTAAACCTAACTCTGATGCAATATAGTTATTTCTTATTGCAACAGACAGTGACCAACATCGCCATCCTTCTTTCCAGTAACACTCAGAGGCCTTCCATCAATGTAGTCTGTCAGTTTGTTGATCTGCTGATTGTCAACTTTATAGCAGCAGCATCTACCGTCTCCCAGACACTGTTCAGAGTGCTGCACTGTTTTCTTTCGCTGGAAGTCTCTCGTTTAAGAAGATCACACACGTTTTCCAGTCAACAGACAAAGGATGGCAATGCCATTATTCTTTCATCTTCAAAGCCTTTCCTGGCCCACCGTGCCCTGGAGTTTTTGATGCATGAGATGGAGAATTGTGCTTCAAGAAAATTTCGGTCTTCTTGAAAGATGCTAATTTTTTTCTGCACCACAGCTTGAGTGGAGTGTCCTCTAGCAACTGACTGCATTGGGGAGATGACGTCAGCCCGTTTTCAACCCAAACAGAACTCAACTGCTTCATCTGTACTAGTACCTCACCCACACTTTACTGGCATCCATGATCCATCAAGACTCACTGTCATCTCAGAAATCTTTCTTCAGATATTTCTTGACACTTTTTGAACTTCTTCTTTTTCACTTTCTGTCTCTGAACATCTTGTACTTCTGTACAGTCCCTGCAGTTTTAGCACTGGAGGATAAAGTGTTCCTGGGTTCCTGGTAGCTTCATGTTTAATTCTTCTCAAATGTCTTGTCAGATCATTTGATGGTTCTTACCTTTATCTTGGCAATTTGTGTTTCATCTCTCTGGAAGGCTTATTGCAGTTCTTGAAATGTCAGAGTCTGTTATCTGTCTCTTATCAGGCCCATTTCTTTCTGAGGAAAGACTTAATAGTCATGCACACTTGATATAGAGTGATGGTCAACTTAGGACAGACACTCCCACATTACACAAGTGCAGATCTCGGTATGTTGAAGTCACAAATGCATCTAAGTTTATAAATAAGCAGAAACATTTCAATATGGTCAAAATATGACTTTCCTTTGCTGACTGTACATGCAGGTATACAGGTTATAGAAACATAAACATCAAATTCTTGCATATGCTTCATATTTTTCCCTGAATTGAATTATAATCAGAGAGGAGAGAGGAGAGGTATTGTATATCGAAGGTTAGATGTCCATATGGACATTGTACCTTTTGAGAGCAATGGAGTTATAACAAATACATTCGATTGCAGTTGAACGGCAACAACTCATTTGTGCAAAAATAACGTTTTTGCACATGGCTGGAGTTGAGTTTGTAGCCTCTGGCGCATTCTCTCTTCTCTCTTCTCTTTGCGACAAAATAAAGCCACGCAACACATGGGTACAAGAACGAACGGAAATAAACAGCATGTGCAGAGGAGAGGGGACGCTTGAATGACTCAGAGTGCAATAATGTGACCTATTCTTCCCCTCAGCATGCAGCTGAGAGAGTGTGTGTGCCCAGGACACTCTTGGCACATGGAGAATGTGCAAACACTCTCCTCACGGCCCATTGTGGATGTGGTTTCTGTTCATGGTCTGCTCAGTGTGGAGAGCTTCTTCAAGCTGATCCAAAGCCGCAGGAGAAGCTGATGATTAGAAACTCTGACAGTAAAGAGGTGGGATGGCAGAAAGTAAGGTTCTGCGATTGCTTTTTCACAGTGTGCAAAAAAACAAGATGAAGAAGTAGATTTTTTTTTTTATGAACAACAACATTGCTGGTAAAAAAATAAATAAAATAAAGGCCATTGTGAAGCAGCCTCTGAAGCATCTTTTCACCTTTTCTGTCTCTTATTTGATTATTGTTTTCTGTTTGTCTGTTGTGTTTGGAGGCATCACTGCTTTTCCGGAGACTTTTCCTCTTGTCAGAGAGACGCTGTTAACAGCGACTGGATTGTCACTAATGAGCAGTTTTACAGGGAAGTTAGAACGCCCCGTCTTTCCTCGCATTTCTGCATGATTGTCACTTTGAATGAAAACAATTATTTCCGTCAGTTACTCTGAGAAAATACAACAATCCAGCCAAGCAGTACATTTCAGTGAATGATTATTTCTGGAGCTCATCTACTTCTTCACCTTGTATTGGAGGGATCTGCCCCAGCATTTCAACACATATAGTCTTGTTTTTATCACTGGGGTGGATAAAATTTACCTCTCAGCTTCATAGTCGTTAATGATACAACACCAGCAGACCAGACACAACATAGACAAATTTAGGCAGTGTTGTTGAAGTCAAGCCAATAACCATATAAAGATTAGGAACGATTAAGATAGAGAATAATAAAGTTTACAATGGGACTGCTTTTTTTTTTCTTCTTCTTTAGTGGAAGTCAGTTGGGTAGGTCCTCATACACCTGCCTGGCGAGTGTTTCCTCGTAAAGCAAAGTATTAAAGCTCACTTTTTCTACATGACCTCTTGGGAAAGATCAGAGGAAATGAGGAAGGCTGGATAGAGTAACAAGCCCCTTCCCTATCTCCATCTCTGTTTTCACAAGTCGAAGCCTGATAGTAAGTTCAGCATGTAAACAGATCACGTGAAATACTGAAGTATCTGCCCCTATAATGAAAGCAGTGACAGCATCTGCACATTTATTATAATATAGATGACTCTAAGCCGTTGAATAAGGATTTACTTTGTTCATTTGAAATGCTCTTGTTGGAGGACTTAGTCAATCTTTTCATTGTTTGAAAATTTAAAAATCTTTTAAACTTGTTAAACTCAAATAGTCACTTTTATTAATTTTTCTTTGGTTGAAAATCAGCATGAATCTCTTTCCATTCTAGTTATTTAGTTTGGATTCATCTTTCTTCTTTCCATGACTTTTCTCTGCCTGTTTCTTTGGGATGAAGGCCTGGTTTGTGTCCCGTCACCTGTCGGGAATCAGTACTTTGTCCATTGCACACAAAGTGGACTGAGTCCAATGTTCCTATCAGTTTACACACCCAGTGAGGAGGAGGAGGAGGAAGAGGAGGGGGAGGAGGAGGCCTGGTTCAGAACAGCAGTGCGTGCCTCCTTTATCCCTGGACCCTCTCTCATGCCTGGTTACGGCTCTCGAGTTACCTCTCTGTCCTGATGCTTGGAGCAGAATGAGGTGCTTTGTCCCTGCGCTGCTGCTCAAGCTGCTTACACACACACACACACACACACACACACACACACACACACACATTATTCTTTATGTCTGCCTTTTCTGTTAGGTTTTCCAATGGAAAACATTATAGCTTGTTCCACTTTCTTTTTAAAGCCAGTCTTGTTTCTGCAGTGAATTAATGTTTTATTTTCAGGACACTGCCATGTGTTGCGGTTTGAACCTGTATGACCAGTTTTGGCACTCAAGGATGTTGTGCTGGAAACATGTCAAATTTACTCTGTGTGTTTAGATTACTCCTTGGCGTCATGATGTGCTCAGTGCTTTTTTTTTTTTTTTCCACTGTGAAATTATTACAGGCTCACAGGCAGGTATGCATGCATGATAGTGTGTATTTAACCATGGTTAGGTGTGTGTGTATGCCTGCGTGTGTGTGTGTGAGAGTGACAGAGTTGAAGAGAAAAACCCAGATTTTCACTCCTTCTCCAGTCTCTCTGGTTTATTCAGTTATTTGTGGTATGTAGACCCCAGCAGGTCAAGAATTTAAACCTGATTACACCTCTGGGCTGCAGCGTGATGCACATGCACAGTCATGCACTGTCAAGAGCGTGAGTCAGGAGAAAACGTATGGTTTGCAGTGCAACACATCAGTCCGATCACCAGGAAGAATGCTCAAATCGGTACCTTTATTCACAACCAAAACGAGATGCAGTGCTTTTGAAATACTTGCAGACAGACTTGCAACGCCTGCTCGAGATGCTTTTGATTGTTTATGAAATAGAAACCAATTCAGATTGCAAGACATATAAAGGTGCATCATAAAAGTTGAATTTAATTAACTGCAAAATGTAATTAAGAACATATCTGGAGACAAAAAGTAATTCAAACATTTAAAATTTTTAAGCATTTCAAAAATGTACTCCATTGTTAATTATGGTCTCTTTAAAAAAAATGGAAGAACTTTTTAAATATGACATTTTAAGACACTTTATTTGTGGTTCTTGCGACAGCAGCTTGTTCCTGCTTCTGTGTGTGGTAGCATCAATTAAATCAATCTTTGTCTCCTGTGTTTATGTGCGTGCTGTTTCACACATAGGTTGTTTCCATTTTCCTGTGTCTTCAACAGGAACCAGATTGAATCCAGGAAGACGGAACTTTTCTCAGTGTGACCTTTAATGGCAGCGAATATCCTGATATTCTAAATTCTTTTCATTATTTCTGCTGATAAACTTAGCTCGTGCTGGTGCTTTCCCACCTCTGGCTCTTCCGGGGACTTGTCACTGATACACAGATTGATAATTGTGGGAAAACCAGAAAAGCTGAGAACATTTACGTGTGACGAGGCTGCAGGTCAGTAAACAATGCAGCTTTCCTTCAGTGGTTTATTAACACTGTGCTAATGACACAGTGTAGGCATGGTTTACGTTACTCTGCTTTTCAGCCATTTCTTTCTGACTCATCCTCATTTTGTTATCCTTCTGTGTGCCTGCCAAGCCCAGCAGGTGGCTGACGTCACCAGCATTACTTAATTCCTTTCTCCTCCTGGCACAGAGCGTTACGTGTTTGTTTTCGAGGCTCATCTTCCTTTCTTGCATTCTTCTTGTTTTTCGTACACCCGCATGGCCCACATTACGCGCTGTACGCTCGACTTAGAGGTCAGAGATGATTGGAATATTTCTTGTGCACTCCATATTTCTGCCTCTAACGTGACCTCATTGGGATTAAAAATAGCACGCGGTTTATTTGTCCCTCTTGCTGACATCGTCAACACAAAAGGGGAATTCCTGCACGGTGCCAAGTTGTTGTCAGGAGCTAATGAGGGCTGAACATTGACGTCTTCGCATGCCCGTTGCCATGGTGACCCCTCATTAAACACCTCATCATTTTTAGAAAGATGGTGTTGACCTGAAATCTCATGCCTGAAGTGTTAACAAACATAAAGTTGATTCTGACTCAGCTGCCAAGAGTTTTTTTTACAATGAACTTTATAAAGCAAGGGTACAGTGAAACATAGTTCAGGTGTGTTGCTTCATCATCATCATCCTCATCATCTTCACAGTGGCCATCAAGACTGAGTGTGTGTTCATGGACACGTGCGAGAGGGCGTGTGATTTGTCGCACAGTAAGACGTGGATGTTTAAACAATGTCTGGTGCTTGAAGGGATGCAGTGTGTTTCCTCCGGACTGTAAAACGGCTGGATAAGGTTCCTGTTGTGATAACCAGCCTCTGTTGCAGAGGCACATCAGTGCGGAGGACCATGTACGGCTGCGAAGGTCACACTGTTTACAGAGCGCGCCGTGCTGTGTCACACACAGCACGTCTTTTACTGTAGACACGCCGATTCCCACTTACTGAACGCACGTTATCGCCTGCCGAGATCGGCCCCTCTGATTCTGCAGAACTGAAGTGTTTCTCTCTTTGTGTAAACACAAAAGCAGCCCCTGTCATTCTTCTACATTTCACTTCCGTATTCAGTCAACACGACAGCAGCTTTTGGCCATCGCAGCATTGCACTACTCTATTTAAGACCAATTTATTTTCCCAGTTATATTCAAAATAATAAGTATTTCAAGGTTAAATAGTTGAACTTTGCTTGACTTTCTATTGAAATGATGATGTAGTTCATCCACAGATCACACTTTATCACTCATAAGTTAATAACAGTCTTTTATGAGGAAGTTTCAAACATACTGCTTTCTTAGATAGAATTTTCTCAGCATAAGTTTCTGTCTTTGTTCTGGCTTTGTGGTCTCTGTCTAATCTTTAACATGTCACACTCACATTACAAATATGCATACATTACATAAGCTTACAACTTTCAATCTCTATCTGGCAAAAGACCATTTTTCTTTCAAATGAAGGTTCAACCTCTTGCATCCTTAACACCGGCACACGTTATTTCTACTGAGTTCTATTTTGGGTACTTTTTTTTTTTTACATTGATTTTATCTTTATAAGACACGGGAGTAGATGTTTGACTGCTGTGTGTTATGTAGTGTCAGCCAGCAGCAGATGATTGACATAATCTACATGTGTCCATAACGTGACTTCCTGTTTCCTGAGGAAAGCACTAAGTCAGAATTTACAGTCATCTACAAGTGTGTCTTTGAATATGAATGGCATAAATGTTCTTATTCATTCTTTTTTCTTTTTTTGGGGGGGAAGACAGCATTGGGTAAAAGGAAGCAGGCTTGGGACTGGAGGCTCATGGATTCAGACAGATCACTACTGTGAGCCGACGAGCAAGGCCTTTCACCCCCGGCAGATACATCGAGATGGCAACACTCGGGTAGAAACAGAAGAGCTCTTTCAGAAGCTTTTTGTGCTCTTCTCATTACATCCTTATTTATTTATCATCATCTTTTTTGTTTTCTGAATACTCTGAGTGCCGCACACAAGGTTTAAAAGCGAAGCCACATGCTCAAGCTATGATACCTTGTGTTGTGCTGGCAGCAGACCAGGCTCTTTGGTATGTTTGTATGACGTGCATGTATGTCTGACTGATGTGTTTCTTTTTTTCCCCAGCAGACATGTTGGATCACACATAATGCAGTGTCAATGTAAATCAGTACCGTGGGCTACAGAGTGATGGAGTGGTTATTGATCTGCTCTCTCTGTGAGAATCTCCCTGGTTGGACATAGATTGGGGAACTTTCTGTTTCAGGTTTTGCATAACTCTCCCCAGTGTACGCAGGTTTCGTCTGGGTACTCTGGTTCCAGGTCACAGTTCGATGCTCCGACATGTGGTGCAGGATAAATATGCTCCGAGACGTTTGAGTCTGTCTCTCTGAGTCGGACATGCGACGATGAACTGCAGACCCATCGCTGCCTTCACAGCTGGTGTCAGCTGCTCCACAAACCTGAATTTGATGAAGTACAATAGAAATAGAGGCATAGATAGACAGATGGACACATTGACCTGCTCACTGAACCTCCACAAGCCTCTAACTACCACACCTAGAATGATATTGCTAAAGCTCCACCAATATCCTGTTAACGATGTGGAATCAGAGCAACTATGACTTCAGAAACTCTGAAATTGCAGTTTGCATTGACTGTTGATGAGCATGCATCTAAATGTGCAGATAATAATATCAATGAAATACAAAGTCATTGCTTTGCTGGATCTGATGTGGTGTGTTCGAGTGTGTATGTGTATGTGTGTGTGTGTGTGTGTGTGTGTGTGTGTGTGTGTGTTCTTGTATTTCTATCCTTGTTAGGGCCAAATGTCCCCACAAGGATAGCAAAACGTGGAACGACGTGCCTTGTGGGGACCTTTTTCCGGTCCTAAGTAGGAGAAACAGTGTTTTCTTGACCATGTTGTTGTTACTGAAAAAAGTAAAAGTGCAAAAACATTTCTTTAGGGTTAGGCTTTGTTGTGGTGTGGGTTAGGGTTAGGGTAAGGGTCCGGGTTAGGGGCTAGACATGAATGGGAGTCAATGGACGGTCCCCACAAGGACAGAAATACAAGACTGTGTGTGTGTGTGTGTGTGTGTGTGTGTGTGTGTGTGTGTGTGTGTGGCTTGCCAGTCGAAGGTGGCTCATGTCGAGTTTCTGGAGGGGAAGTGATGAGGTTTGAAAAGCAGAAGCAGCAAGCCTTCTCAGCAGGCCATAAAAGACTTTGTGATCTTCGTACATGCAGCGTCTATATAAAGGCCGTCTATATTTAGATGCACCACTCGATCGCCGTTTGACAGACCCTCAAGGTTTGGTAAAAAAGCTGATTAATCCCCTGATCAGATAACCTGTTGAGTGAGGGTTGAGAAAAGTCACCCATTGTTTTTTTTTTTTTTTTTTTTTTTTTTTTTTTCAATTTCAATCTCTGTCAAATCTGCCAAATTGTTTACAGATTGAGTAAAACCACCATAACAAAAAGCTCATCTAACACTAGTTTGTATCTGGAGCGAGGAATTAGTTTGACAGTTTGCATATTTTTGTCGTAATATCTGCATCCCGCCCTTTATACCTGATCGACCTGCCTTATATGACCAGAGGCTGAGATGGACGACCAGGAAATAAACAAACCAACAGGATACGTGTGTAGAGGAGAGGAAATAGCAGTCAGCGCTGCGGGTTTTTCACAGGTTTTTCACGTCTGTTTTTGAATGCAGTGTTTTTGAGTTCAAATTTCACTTGCAAAAAAAAAAAAAAAAAAAAACTCCATAATGCATGATACTGATGTGACGCTTCTATGAAAAGGCTTGTTGCCTTGTTTCTATAACATCTTAAACATTATAACATGAAGAAAAGGCTTATTAAAAGAGCGTTAATAATAAATGTTGGATGGTTTGGAAAAAGCACCAAACAGGAGAATAAAAAGCTGGAGGCAAAGAGAAGAAAACCTAGTTCATAATTCATTTCTCACATAATGGCTTCATTGGCCCAGAGAGGTGCAGGAATGGTGCCGGCGATGCCAGGTAACCGGATACCTGGTGGCTCAAAGAAAGCAGAGGGAGACCCACCCCGTCTCCAGGCAAACCACTCGACCCCAGACTACTGTCTATATGATATTACAACTCTTTGTTTGCCGACTATACACGCATATACATGTACACCCAATCCTTATAACCTTTACCGTCACAGCCGCATATGCAGTGTACACACGAATGTACCGCCGGATATGTAATCAGTAAACAAACTAATTCTTCATCATATTGACTTACAGATAGAGCTGATGCGGATCTTTTGTGCTTTTTGCACACTGTGCTCTCACTGAAATCCGGGCCGGGAGGGGAGCAGAAGAAGATGGTAATTTCTCTGAGGGAAAAGCGGTTTTGGGAATTTGGATATTGTGCTTTCTGCAGAGCTGTAACGACCTGCGGTCTGCACAGACGTGGCAGCAGCAGTTGCGGTCGTTGCATTGTGTGTGTGTTGGACTGAAGGTGCAGGATAATATGACTGGCTGTGTTTGTTGAGCTGCTCAACAGGGACCTGAGCTGCAGCAGTTACAGCGCTGGGTTTTAAAGTATAGGAGCCAACATCACCCAGCAACACGGGGCTTACATTAATGTTAGAGTAAAGGTTATCTGTGGATTTGGGAGGAGCTCGGCGCCTCCTCTGATCTGGGCTCTGTGGCTGTAATCGCAAATGACTGCAATTTGTCGCAGCCGTGGCAGTATCAGGTACTAACAGATGTAGTTATTACAAGATTCACTTCTGTCAGGCGGGTTTTTAAGTCTGGTGTTGGGAAAGTTTGCAGTCTCTTCTCATTAGTTGAATCTTAGTGCGAGATAGTGAGAGTGGACTCACAGGGATGTGTGTATGTACTTGTTTGCTGGGATACATTAACTTACTGTGTGTATCAGTGTAATGATTAATTTACTCAACAGGCTCAGCTGACGTTACTTCACTTAGTTGGAAGTCCATTGGGGATACATGCATGCTATTTTGGTTTGTGTTCATCAGTTATTCATGTGATTTTTTTGTAGTCATGCTCAGTGGAACACCTTTCTTGGGAATCATGAGCTGATGACAAGAAGAAGTAGCGGCAATACCATAGCTGAGAAAGATTTAAAACCTACAGATGGCTCACACGAAGGCAATGTAATGTTTATTTAGTGGGCAGATAAACCTTTCCATTACTGCATAACAGTTGTTGAGATGATTGATTCTTGATTCCCAGTGGGAGGCAATCCAACAAGTTATTGTGAAGCTCAGGAAATTCGGCGTTGGGCTGAAAACTCTTGCTTCGCATGTAGAAAAGCATGTGTGGCAAGAGTCTGGAGTCCAATGCACAAGTTTCACACCTAATGTGTGAGAGTTAGCACCTTCTTGGATAACCCCGCCAGGCAGCAGGCCTCATGTACTTTAGTCCAAATATCCAACAACTGTCATAACAGCTGACATCTGTCACACCTGAGCAGTAATATTTATAACACAATGAAATGTAAGAGATCAGCATCTGATTACAGGGAAAACTAAAGAATGGGGACTAAAAACACAACATTCTATGTGTGTTTTTCTATGTGCGTTGTTTTTACACCTCTCTTGTAGCTACCGATAGGAATTTGCATGTTTATGTCTTTTAACCATAAATCCTTCACTGTTGATGATCGAAAACTGAAAATTGACCAGAAAGCAAATAAATAATGTTTATTGTCTTTGGAGTAGCCATATCGTGGCCACACAGGATTTCTGTAATATTGTCATATATGACAATCATGTGTTTCTGTTTCAGGTTCTCGCTACCATCAAAAGCATGCAGTTATATTAAATAAGTTCCAGATACTGAAAGTGGAAGTTAACTTGGAAAAAATGACCCAATCGCTCACTCATTGCACATTTATTGACAGTTTTACAGTCATGAAATTAAAAATAAATCCAGTCTATCTACCCACAAGAGGGTTAATATGAAAGCTTTTGCTCTGAGTGGTGAACTGAGGCAAAACATGCAGCTGCCTTTAATTTAACTGAGCTTCACAGCATCATTTAGGCTTTGTTTTTGCTACTTTGGTTCACTTTCACCACTTGCATCAGAGTTATTTTCAAGCCAACGGGCATGTTTTTTTCTTTTTAATAAGTGAAAAGACAAAGACTTGGGACTGGGAGTAGGCTATATGAGGAATACATTCATCCAACTGAGAAGGTTTACTATATGAAGTTTTTATGCAATCTGTATTATTTTTTTCTTATTGTTGTCACTTTGAACGCAATAATTTAAGAAAGAAAAGGTGAAAAAAAAGTGCTTTTTGTTTCTTATTGTTGACCGTGTGGTCAGTAGCAGTAGCCCACTGCTGGGCGTGGTGGACTAAACTGTGTAGCTTGGCAGCAGTACAAACCGGGCCTGGATTTCAGATGTGGCGATGTGGAGTGCCTGCTGGGAAACCGAGAGGCAGACTGTGTGTGTGTGTGTGTGTGTGTGGAGGAGAAAGGAAGGGAAATGGGGGAGAGAGCGTGGATGTGTGTGTTGCTGTTTGTAAGGAGGGTGTGTCTGTTGGTAAGTGAGGAGGTGTACAGTATGTGTGTGTCATTGTTGTCATTATAAGGCGGAGACCAGGGCCCCCCTTCCTGGAAGCTGCTAGCAAACAGCCAGATGGTGATTCTTGATTCCAAATAGAGGAAAACAACAACAAGAGAGAAAGGAGTAAAGTCCGTTTGGACGATCATTTCTTTCTGGTCTCACTCGGGCCCTGTTCACACTACAACGCCGTTTCATGTAACCACATCGTCTTTGGACGAGCCTGAAAACGGCGTTGTTTTGAGAACAAGCTCCAGAGTGGAGAAATTTGGAGTTGACACGTGGACGGCTTCCTGTGGTCCTGGCTGCGTGGCGCCGGTGTCTTGTGTGGTGCGGCCACTGAAGTGAACCAGACGGCATTAACTATTCAGGAGAGCCGGGTTTCCCTGTGACAGCCGCCTTTGCTCTGCTGACTTCTGACTGACACCCTCATCTCTCATAGCTCCAGCCGAGCTTCATGGAAACACCTTTTGTGTGTTCGTGTGTGCGCCGGGATATGACTGATAGGGACGATAGGATAAAGTTTCTTCTTTGTCCTGCTTTCCATATCAGCTTAGGGGCTTGATTTGCGTTCAGCCTGAATTCACCCCGTGCGCTTCAGCCTTGTGTTACAGCGGTTCCTCTGGAGTCAGCAGTTATGAGTCCCAGAAGCACAGACTTATTACCCAGTGAATGAGTCCAGCTCCGAGGGTCAGATATCATTACTGGTAATGGGAACTGAGAGGCTGAGGCTGCTTGGAGCACAGTGTGGTGTAAATGTGCACTATATGATGGTCTGTTTGTTGACCCCTTCTGCTCAGACCCAGGTGTAACTGATATATTTAATCATCTGTAATCGTGTCTACAGGTGACTTTGAATCATCCAACTCAAATCAAAGGAGGCAGTTTTCTAAAGCATAACGTAATTTGTTTTCGTTTCAGTTGGTGCTCTTATGTACAACTTTCCTGTTCTTCAGTGTGTTTTTACAACTCCTGCATATTTGTTTTTGCACTGATGTAAGATGTCATTTCTTTGCGAGATTGTACAGTGCATTTCATATTTAAGGTGCTTCTGTTTTTTCTGGATTTCTGCCTTTTTACCCACTTTTCTTCACTCTGTTTTTGAATTACATTTTTTTTTTTGATAACAATATTTAATCTGTATTTTTCTATCTGTATGAGGACAGACTGGGATTAGCACTTGTTAACTTAAGTATTTCTACAGACATCAAGCAAATCACATCATGACAGTTATTTCATTAGCTTATATTTAGATGTGCGGAATAAACAAAACTGTCATTCACTGGACCTTTAAATGATGGTGGGATTAAAAAAAAAAACATTCTGAAATGTTAGCAGTAGTTCTTGTGAAAAAAAGTATGGAAAGCCGTTCTTACAGAAACTCTGCATGGGTTCAACCTTTAGTGAGTCCACAGCTTTCAAATTACGTCTAAAACGCACAAAATGAAAAGGAGAAATAAATAGACCTGTACTTTTTCCCATTATATGTGTTTGGATGTGGTTTTGGTTCCATATGTTGTTGTTTTTTTTTGTCTGTTGTATCAGCTGTTTGGTTCTAACATACTTTTCTTTTTTGTCTTTATTTAAAATGACACATTGAATACAATTTACTATTGAACAGTGGAAATGCGATAATTAACTCAAACATGTGACATATAACATGAATTGTGTTTTTCATTGCTTTGTCTAACCTGTATTATATTAATGTTATACTTTGTTTCTTGCTTTCAGTTTCCGGAGTGTGGCTTTTATGGAATCTATGACAAGATTTTGCTGTTCAAGCATGACACTTCAACCAACAATATCCTTCAGCTGGTTAAAGCAGCCAGCGACATTCAGGAGGGAGATCTGGTGGAGGTGGTGCTCTCCGGTGAGTCTTCTCTTTCTTGCCATATTAGAACCTCAGTGAACTTCCTTCTGTCTGAAATGAGCCCTTATCTGCATATTTGACTATAGTCGGTATCTTGCATTGGCCTAATCTGCTCTTTCATTGTGTGGAACTGTGACATCTGTCAGAATGAAAGGGTCTTTTCATCCTGTTCCCATGTTATCGGTCCTCCATACCGTCTGTTTGATCCCAGTTTGATTTCTGCGGGGAGGAGTTTACCTTGGCTTCCTCCTGGCAAAGGAAGGGTTCCATCATTCATGCACGAATGCAGGAATCACGAGTCCCCCATATAATGCCACCACTCCACCCTTCATCTTATCCGTTCAGTCACTTTATATTCCGCCCTGTACGGCAGAGCGCTTGTTTTGAGCACGCTGTGTCCCTGTTATCTTTCCAGCGGCAGCCACTTTTGAAGATTTCCAGATTCGGCCCCACGCGCTCAATGTACACTCCTACCGAGCGCCGGCCTTCTGCGATCACTGCGGGGAGATGCTGTTTGGGCTGGTGAGGCAGGGGCTCAAATGTGACGGTGAGAAAAACACTGCATGAACAACAACACTGTTGCGCCCCACTCATCTCCAAAGGAAACTAAACACAAGAAATCTGTTTCTATCTGCCCCGTCCTGCTGTTCCTCCATGACTCTCTGATCCATGCCGCCCCCTGCAGGGTGTGGACTGAACTACCACAAACGATGTGCCTTCAGCATCCCTAACAACTGCAGTGGGGCTCGCAAGCGGCGCCTGTCCACCACCTCCCTCAGCAGCAGCCAGTCCCTGCGCCTCTCCACCACCGACTCGGTGTCCACCTGCGCGGAGGACGCCAGCCTCACACGCTCAAACACTCAGATGGTACAAATCAGTCAGCGAATGAGTGCACGCCTTTGCATTTGTTCAGTGCACCGTAACAGCAGCTACATCTTAGCACCTCACTGATGTCACAAACTGGAAAATCCACCTTAAATCAGTTTTATATACACATATTTGACAACTGTCACATCTTTGGATCAAAGCCTGAGTATAACAGGTTTAGTTAATTGCACAGATAATCATTATATATATATATATATATATATATATAAACAGAAGGTATTGGTACATAATCGTGGTTGCTAAGGGAAGCCGAGACAGTTTGCAAACATCCGTCTTCCAAAGGTCATTTTCGAGGCTTCCAGATATCCATCTGAAGACTCTTGGCATGGCTGCATTCCTCTTGAAGTGGTATGAAGGCACATTGAGTGACCTGAACCGTGAAGTAAACTGCTTCATGCTATTAACATTATCTGTCTGTCAATCCGCTCAAAAACAAAAGGACGATGCAGTTTCAGATGATTGCATCAAGTCGGTTTGTACGTATGAAAGCTGCCACTCATACTCATGGATATACGAAGAAATATCGCCCCAAACCACTGCACTTTCTTATTTAAATAGACATTTTGCAATTACAACAGAATCATTATACAGAATCTCAACTTTAATCCACTGTAATTTATCTAATGTTATCTTCTGTATTCTGTTAGCCACGCACCCCCAGCGACGCCCGGCGCTTCTACACGGGTCGACCGGTTCACCTTGACAAGATCCTGATGAGCAAAGTGAAGGTGCCCCACACGTTTGCAGTCCACTCGTACACGCGGCCGACGGTGTGTCAGTACTGCAAGAGGCTGCTCAGAGGCCTGTTCAGGCAGGGTCTGCAGTGCAAAGGTCAGTGCAGACTTATTTCTGGAATTTTTAGATAAAGTTACTGATTAAATCTGTGATTTAATGATGTGTTTTTGCATTCCTCCTAGACTGTAAGTTCAACTGCCATAAACGCTGCGCGTACAAGGTTCCTAATGACTGCCTTGGAGAGACTTTCGGTGAGCGCTGATAGGATTCCTCTGATTCTTAATGAACCTGCATGCATTTGATAAAATGTCTCATTAGCATGTTTCCGTTATCAGAGCCAGACTACGCCGAATGCTATACACAATATGACAGCTTGTCTAACAATACTGAAAACACTTTTTTTTTCTTCTCAGAAAACAAGGCGAACAGTGGTAAGTGATATTCAGTACTGATGCTCACAAAGCTGCTTTTCCTGTCAGCAGCAGTTTGTCAGTAGTAAAAACACAAAGTCAGTTTAGATCAAGTCACATTCTCTTTTTTTTTTTTTTGCCCCAGACCTGTTGAGTCCCAGCGCAGACCCTGAAGTACCCATGGACTACAGCAGCGAGTATGACACCTCAGACAAATCCTCGATGGACGACTCAGACGAGGCCTGCAGCATCCCTGGCTCCTTTTCTCCCGACAATAACCAGGATGGAGCCAGCGGAGACCAAAGGTATGTGGAGAATGTGAACATTTGGAAAAATACTCCAAACAAATCTGGTGAGGAAGGAACGCAGTTAAAAATAGTGTCGTACTCGCAAACACAAGCAAACCCGCCAACCATAAATATTGCTCATGAGCAACTGGCTGACCAAGAGCCTCAAACGGCCCCATCTTCATTCTTTGTGGCCCTTTGGTTTATGAAAGAAAAAAAAAAATCTGTATTATTGGTTTCACAGGTGATGGAAGGAGGAGGGTCATTTGAAGCCACATTTGAATCAGATATCGAATCAAATGTTTACTGTAAAGCTGAATGTATTTCAGAGAAATAAACTGATAATGAACTGGATGAAGCTAGAGAGAAACGTTCATGAAATTTTGATATTCATAGAGGTAGAACTGCTCCCTCTCAGTTTGGCTGTCTTTTAGAGAGGGTGACTGTTTTGGTCCCGTCACAGATCTATGTTTCGTTCCGTTCCAGTGTTTACATCCCATTGATGAGAGTGGTACAGTCGGTGCGGCAGACGACCCGTCGATCCAGCACAGCGATCAAGGAAGGATGGATGGTTCACTACAGCAACACGGACACACTGGTAAAAACTACATAATAATCATTTCTGCTCATTATGAACATTGTGTTTTAGTCTTTATCTCAATAAAATTTCTTCCCTGATGAGTCAACACTTGATTTATTCTGAAGTGCAGGAGTTGCCTTTTCTATGACCCCCCCTCCTTTTTTTCCCATTTGTTTGTTTCCATTCTGTTTATTCAGGGACTATAAGTTCCATCAGTCCATTTTCTGTCCGGCAGCCTCTGTCCCTGCAGCTTTGACCTTGATTATTCAGTCCCTGCCTTTTATTACCCTTGACCGCTTCACTTTTCTCTTTTAAACTGTGTCTGAAAAAAAAACAGTTAAAGCTGGACGAGGACTCTCTCAGAAAATGTAACAGCACTCAACAGACTGAATTCAGTCTAAAAGCCAATTTTTCTTTCTTCTCTTGCTCGTAATGTCTAAAATCTTAAAGCTTATGAGACTTGTTTTTCTCTTTCTGACTGCACTAACTTCTTTCTCCTTTCACTTTTGTCTGGTTTTTCCTTCCTTTTCTTTCCACCTTATACACTCATTCATCCTCCCTTTCATCTGTCCATGCAGGGATTCAAATTGATCCCTGAGTGTTATCTAAAATCCAAGCCCTATTGCTCTTTTTTTGACCCCCTCACCATTGCACTCCTCAATATGTACCCCATCTTACCTTTGTTGTCCCACTCCATCCCCCCATAATACAACCCCAAACAGAGAAAGAGGCACTACTGGCGTCTGGACTGCAAGTGCATCATCCTCTTCCAGAATAACACCTCCAACAAGTACTACAAGGTAAGAGTAGTTTAATCAGCCTGTGTGTGTGTGTGTGTGTGTGTGTGTGTGTGTGTGTGTGTGTGTGTGTGTGTGTATGTGCGCATGCATATACAGGCAAATATCCACAGTAATAAAATGAAATGTGAAGATTAATGCACTCTCGACACCAGTTTCTTAGACTGATTCGATAGAAAGTCTAATAAAACCAAAACAGCATTTATGAAATTGATGAATGGTAAACTAAAGACTTTCTCTCAAAAGATGCAGAAATCTATAAATGTGTGTACATAAAAGAGCAAAAGAGAGTGTGTTTTAAGTGTGCCCGTCTGTTTGCTCCTGTCCCTGCAGGAAATCCCCCTCTCTGAGATCCTGGAGTTGCGTCCTGCTAGTGATTTCACTCTTGTTCCCCAAGGCACCAATCCCCACTGCTTCGAGTTCGTCACAGCCCGCATGCGCTACTTCGTGGGGGAAGACCCCAATACCCTCCCCTCTCTGGCCTCCAGCAACCCTCAGATCGTCCCCCAGACTCCCCCCTCGCCAACACAGGTGGCTCCCAACAGTGGCATCGGCCGGGAGGTGGCCAAGGCGTGGGAGAGCGCCATCCGGCAGGCCCTCATGCCGGTCATCTTCCAGGACGCTCCGCCGGCTGAGGGGAACACGCCTCACAGTGAGTGAAGTCTTTTTACCGATAGAGGAATTGGTGAATGGATGGAAAATGCTTCTCTTATTTATTCTGTACATCAAAACTCCCAACAATCCTTTATGTGTTGTTCCGTTGCTGTTTTTCAAGGACAAGCATCCATCAGCATATCTGTGTCCAACAGTGAAATCCATGAAAATGTGGTATGATTATTTATTTATTCATTTTTTTGGTCAAATTTGGCAATTTGCTGTAGCTTTTGCCCCAGCCACCCACTGAGCATGATTTTGATTGTGTTAAAAATCACTTCCCTGCAGGATATTGGCACAGTGTACCAGATTTTTGCAGATGAGGTTCTGGGATCTGGGCAGTTTGGAGTGGTTTATGGAGGTATGTAACCCTTCATCTACACACAGTGACGAAAGTACTGCATCGTGTGGAATTCAAACAAATAGACTAAAGAAAAAAAAACATGCACCCTTCTGAAGTATTGCTATCTAAAGTCTTTCTCTACAGAGGTCAACTATACTACAGCCTCTACTACATATTTGCTGCATTTACTAGACATTCAATTTGATTTATTTTAGCTGTATCTGAATATTCCTAATCACGACATAGCCGTCTCATATGAAGCACACAGAATAAACCAAGCAAATCCACATGAGCAAGCCGATACCCGAGGCAAGCTGAGATAAACAAAACAAAGCAGACCTCCTTTTGAAAAGGAAGAAAGCTCTGGCACAACCAGACTCGGACATGGTGGCCTTCAGCTTGGATTGGTTGTGAGCAGCTGGAAAAAAAAAAAAATGACAGAAGAGAGCACTGAAAAACAAATTAGAGAGCAAACCAGGACAGAGATCTCTGCAGGAAGGTACGGAGACAGAAAGATTACCAGAACAGCCCTTAACAACCTCACTAACTCGCACAAAATGAGGTCAGAAAGTAAAGCCGGGTGATTGTGGCACACCGACTCCACCGCTTCCACCACCACTGTCAGTTGCTTCATTCTGGATGCAGATACTTAATGCTCACTTACAATAATACAAATAATAAAAAAAAAGTACTTTTCCCTGTTGTGATGAGTCTTTCAAAATGACGTAACGTGTAGGTTGTGTTGTTTACAAATGTCCCTATTTTAGTTTTTTATTGACTGGCTGTAAAGTTACATAATGGCAGGCAGCTGAGGTTAATGACGCACCGGGGACAGAAGTACACTGAGGAAAAAGAACTGACAGCACTCTAATTTATCCTAATGATAAAACTATCCAGTTTGACTTTGGCCAACTGGAACAATAAACTTAATGAAATGAGAATGTTTTAAGATTGATCTAACAGGTTGAGGCTGTGCACTGCTCTGATGCTATAATACGGACCAACGGCCTGGAGACTGGCTGGTTGAGGTTTGTACATTAAGAGAAGACTTTTAAGTGATTTTACTGGAAAGCGATGAAGAAAAACCAATACGGGAGAAATATGATCTCTGCTGGTGATGCTTCCTGTCGTCTCGCTGCAGTATGTACCGGTCACAGTGACGTCTGATTTCTACAGGAAAGCACAGGAAAACGGGGAGAGATGTTGCTGTCAAGGTCATCGACAAACTTCGCTTTCCCACCAAACAGGAGAGTCAGCTGAGGAACGAGGTGGCCATCCTGCAGGTACACACACACACACACACACACACACACACACACACACACACACACACACACACACACACACACACACACACACACACACACACACACACACACACACACACACACACACACACATAGTTATCACCAAAAGCGCACACATAATGTTTTTTTTTTTTTTAAATAAGAAATGGCTTCACATTCACATTTTAGATAAACAATAGCTAAAGGTTAAGATCAAAGGTCAGATTATGAAGGTCCTGGTGAATTTTTACTGCATATTTACTCTTTTTTTTTTTAAGTCTACAGATTTATTTTCAACAAGAAAAATGTACCTTATTTTGACATTTAAAAAAAGATGCTTACTAAGCAAAGATTGAAACCAAATTTAAAATTAGTTCATCTGGTAGATGGACTATGTTTAGGGTGAAAAATGACTAAAAGCATTGTGAATTAGTTAAAAATGGATGACAGGATGATGATGATAAGAAAACCTCTGCTGGATGTCGTAAATGTTTTATTCTGTATTCTGTGTACATTAGTGCCATTATCAACTCATCAAGTTTCCAATATGCTATGACTATTTTCATATTTGGGTTAGTTTTTAGTCTAAAATTCTGTATTTTAAAAATTTTGTGATGAAATGAGTTTCAGAAATAAAAATAGTTTTGATAGCTTTCAATCAGATCCCATTATTGACATTAAATAAGAAATAAAATTTGTAAATTTGATATTTTCATTAATATTTTGAATTTTACAGCCAGTCTAGATCCTGAATAGGATCAGTTCAAGCTTTGAGATGTGTAGATCCATACTTCACTGTTCAGTAAATGATGCACCAGCAGGTGGAGACAGAGATGGAGTCGTGGCTCATTTGCTTAGTGACTTGGTTCACGGTTGTGTCAATAACAGAGCCTGTTTTCTTTGGCTGTACCATAAATCTCCATGAGCTTTCAGAGTAATATCACTTTTCACGTTGTCAGAACAAATTCGAAAATGATTTCTTCCTCAATCATATGGATCGGTGTAATAAAGGGCCTTTTATTGAAACATTCTGTTTGACATTTGAAGAAGCAAATTACACAATGAAAACCATTTTTCTTTTCTCCCTTTCGTTGTTCCATCTTCTGTGGTTTTCTGTCTTTTGCTTCTCTCATCCGTTGCTCACTCTGCTGTCAGTCTTCCTCTTCATCCAGCTTCTTCCTCACTCTTTATTTTTTATTTATTTATTTTTTTGCTTCACAGAGTTTACGTCACCTGGGCATCGTGAACCTGGAGTGTATGTTCGAGACCCCGGAGAAAGTGTTTGTGGTGATGGAGAAGCTGCACGGTGACATGCTGGAGATGATCCTGTCCAGTGAGAAAGGCAGGCTGCCTGAGAGGCTCACCAAGTTCCTCATCACCCAGGTGTGTGTGTGTGTGTGTGTGTGTGTGTGTGTGTGTGTGTGTGTGTGTGTGTGTGTGTGTGTGTGTGTGTGTGTGTGTGTGTGTGTGTGTGTGTGTGTGTGTGTGTGTGTGTGTGTGTGTTCTCGTATTTCTATCCTTGTTGGGGCCAAATGTCCCCACAAGGATAGCAAAACGTGGAACGACGTGCCTTGTGGGGACCTTTTTCCGGTCCTAAGGAGGAGAAACAGTGTTTTCTTGACCATGTTGTTGTTACTGAAAAAAGTAAAAGTGCAAAAACATTTCTTTAGGGTTAGGCTTTGTTGTGGTGTGGGTTAGGGTTAGGGTAAGGGTCAGGGTTAGGGGCTAGACATGAATGGGAGTCAATGGAAGGTCCCCACAAGGATAGAAATACGAGACTGTGCGTGTGTGTGTGTGTGTGTGTGTGTGTGTGTGTGTGTGTGTGAGCCACAGCAAAGGCAGGACTCTGTGTGTGTTTAGAGTGTGTTACATCCAGATGTGAATGTTCTTACTAGGTAATGAATGTAGCTGCTTCTTATGGGGAAATCTAAATATCGTCGTTGTCGTGTTGCGGTGAGTCATTAGCTGCTGTGTCAGCACTGAGTTGGTCAGTCTGACCGCTGAGCCACTGTCAGTGCAGTAGGCAAAAAAATACCTCTGGTATCAGCGAAAAAGATGTGATGATTAAAAACTTCAAGAGAAAGAAAAAGAGGAAATGAAAGAAAAATGGCAGGCTGAATCACTTAAAGTAGACTGAAAAAAAAGAGAAGCAGCAACAAAACATGAATAAAATATCTGCTTTTCTAAATTGTAATTATGAAGTTTCAAATATTTAAATAAGACTCTGTTTTTGTAACCAACAAAATTAAGTAAGCAACTTTATGAGCTGTTGTTTCATTTTAAATGTGTGTGTGTGTGTGCGTGCGAGGGGTTCTTTCATATTTTATACTGCCAGGGCCAACCTGACTGCACATGGACCCCTGACTGGGGACATAAAGTGACATAATTAGCAGTAGTGATACACACAAAAGGGACTGTTGAGAGAAAATGATAAAATCCGATACAGATACCGAGTTTATAATATTTGGAATATTCCAGAAAGCTTATGAGAGAACAAAATGTTGAGTAATCTGAGCTCTAATTGAAGTTTGATGTGATACAAAAACAACTTCTATTTCCTGAAAGAAAAAACAGTTTAATATCGATAACAGATGGTGCACGTTCACTGGCTCTGGGACCTGGAGGGAATTCAAATGGACGATATTGTCAGATTTTTCATAACTGCAAAGTTTAGGGAAGAACCGATGCTGTAGATCACAGGGACACATGGATGTCGATCACACACACATTTCCTGGTCATGTCAAAAAGATAACGAAAAATCCTAGAAAAATAAAGAAATGTTTTCGGAAATGAAATGAGACATTATGTAAATTGGATGAGTGCATTTAAAGAAAGTACAAAAGCAATTATAATATTTTTGTCAAATGAGCAGTGGATGTGTTTTGTGGAGGAAACGAGTTAAGGTTGGGCCGAGGTAGAGGTTAGGTTTCAGCCGAGTCGCTGTAACGACTGCGTGTCAACTCCACGTCTCTGGAAACCTTGGAGATGTAAATATGTTTTTGTTGACTGTGTCTGCACGACATCCTATGACCAACAGTGTCAGACTGATTTTTCTGGGTTCCTTGCGGTCTGCCAACCTCTGTCATGAAACACGTTTACTGCGTCACATGCAACATTTATCATGTGTACATCTGGGTGTTGCTATGCTGGAGTAATTCATATCCTGTCTATGTGGTTGTGGGTTTTGCCATCCGTGCAGATTCTTGCAGCTCTGAGGCATCTTCACTTCAAAAACATCGTGCACTGTGACCTGAAACCCGAGAATGTGCTGCTCGCCTCTGCTGATCCCTTCCCACAGGTACTCACACATGCAGACAGACACACACCCATTAAGACCACTTTGGTCACGCACACGTTGTTCCCCCCCCCCACTCTCTCTAATAAGCTTATTAAAGCACTTCAAGTGTTGTTGCTGAGGCACATTTCCTCAGATCTCCTCACACATATCAAATAGTTCTTATAAATTTCCTCTGAATCCAGGTGAAACTCTGCGACTTTGGCTTCGCCCGGATCATCGGGGAGAAGTCCTTCCGTCGCTCGGTGGTCGGCACCCCCGCCTATCTGGCCCCGGAGGTCCTGCTGAACCAGGGCTACAACCGCTCGCTGGACATGTGGTCAGTCGGGGTCATCATGTATGTCAGCCTCAGCGGGACGTTCCCTTTCAATGAGGACGAAGATATTAACGACCAGATCCACAACGCAGCCTTCATGTACCCACCCAACCCCTGGAAGCAGATCTCCAGCGATGGTAAACTCAGAATGGGAGGGACCAGAGGACAGTTCATCGCACACATTTCACAGATGGTTTTGTACTGTATAGATGGGTCGAGCTTATGATAACAGTTTCCTTTTCTTTTGTGTTTCCAGCGATCGACTTGATCAACAACCTGCTACAAGTCATGATGAGGAAACGTTACAGCGTAGACAAAAGTCTCAGCCACTCGTATTTACAGGTAGCCGTATGAGCCACGTGCACTGTTCACGCTCCAGTCTTTCATCCACATATTCATCCCTTTTGTCTGAAATGGAAAAGAAATGCTTTTCAAGGCAACAATATTTCTCTTTAATTGTGGAAAATGGGGCAATTCTTCCAAAAATTGTGACCTTCGTTTAAGTTGGTAGCAGCATCTCAAAGGCTCAAGATCCCTAAATAAAATCTATAGGTATTAAGTAAAATGGCAGATATAAACGTTTCCCCCATGCCTGGTGATGCTTTGGTGCTTTGGTAGTTTTGTTCAGTAATGAAGAAGATAGATTAGATGTAAAAGTGATGCTACATCCTGCAAAACAAAGTATTTAAAAGTGAACAAACTATACCAGCTTTTAGTTTTGATTTGAATAATTTTGCTGCTGTTGTTTTGGTTTCAAGGATGCTCCAGCATTAGTCGATCCTCAAAGTGACAGCAGCTTCAAATGGGATTAAAGTCCCACTTGTAATTTCAGGGTCACTCGAGTTCGTTCTTGACACACCGGTGGATTTAACAAACACACGCACACACACCAAAAGTGATTACTGGATGATGCACTTGAAGCCTCTCCAACATGGATCTGATTCGGACGCTCATAAAAACGGAGATTTCGCCTGCGTTTCTCGTTCCTTCAGGACTACCAGACGTGGCTGGACCTGCGGGAGCTGGAGACCAAGCTCGGCGAGCGTTACATCACCCACGAGAGCGACGACAGCCGCTGGCAGACGTTCGCCCGCGAACACACCCTGCCGTATCCCGCTCACCTCGTGCCGCCTCCTCCGGCCCCGGGCTCCGACGAGGAGGACGGCGGGGAGGACGCAGACGTGCAGGGCCTCACAGAGAGAGTCAGCATCCTCTGACACACACACATCAAGGACTCCTGTTCATGAAGAAAGGACAAGGGAGAGGGGGGGGGGGCATGAGATGGGAAGACTTGTGTACGGTTTGAACAGACATGAATTTACAAAGAATTCTGAGAGGAGAATGTCCAGCTGTGGGGACTGATGGAGCACATACGCCGTGCACCAGAAAACTCTCCTGTCTCTTCTTCAGCTCAAGTATCGTTTCCCTTTCGCCGGTTCCCACTGAACCCTTGAAACGTTGACTTGTTTCCATGAGAATACCCGCTCGACTCAGTTTCACATCCTGTGTTCGACCGAGCCAACGAGTCTTTGAAGAATAAACTGGAGTCAAACTGTAAATCGAAATTTTTTTGCGGGGATGAGAAGCAGCGTGGTCCTCTCCTCACGCACCGAGGTGCCTCCGAGTGAAGCAGGAAATAACACTTCGCCACAGCAAAGATGAGAAGTCTGCGTGAGAGTGTTTTCAGGTCATTTCTTCAGAGAAAACAAAGTTAAACTGAGATAAAACTGGGTAGAAAGTCAATTTTTGATTTTAATCTTTTTTCATTTGAACTGTGCAGAGTTTACAGTCTTTTTCGTTTGGAATATTTTCAGTGATGACTGTGCTGGTCATTACTAAAGTAAATGGCACCGACAAACCCATCTGTGTTCACTAAATGCATTTCTAAAAATCCACCTCCCGAGGGAAAACTGGAAGTATTGATCCGGCGAAAGCGAATATTCTCCAGTAATTAGCCTACCAGTACATTTGAGCCACGGCGGCATCTCTGAGAATATGTAATTACAGATGCCATTGTGGTTTGAAATGAACAGGAATGGGTCTATAGCCTGCCATAAGCAACAGTTCCGACGTGACACACCTCAACCTGCAGCTGACAAATTACAGCAGATAAGGCTCAGTTGCTGAGTGGTGGAAATTGCTTTCATTGTGTTGTCACCCACTCTCACTCATCGCTGGAGTCTGAAATGATGAATAGCTCGTTTTCACAGCTGGCTGCACTTAGGTTTTATGTGCTATTATTGAGCAGATAGATTGGCAAACCTTTTCAAGTGAGCTCAGAATTCTTGACGTGAATGAAGGCGCATTGACGGACGGCTTGGGTTCCGAATGTTTATGTTTCTGTAGTTCAGTACTCGGCTACCTTTCACGTCCGTATGTTGCATGTTTCTGTGACGTAGACGTATTTAGATTCACCACTGAACATCCCATAGTTACGATAGTCTATTACGCAAATGTGTAACCTGAAGTGTATGTATGTCCGATGTGTGTCTAGACTGTGTACGATGTGAAGAACGATTTTGGTCTTTATAACATAATACAAACCTCCGACAAAACTCTGGCTGTTTTTGGAAGTTTTATTTTCCATTTACAACGACAAATGTCTTTGTTTCCAGGTTCCTCATAGAAAAACTAAAATGTCAGGCCCTGTATGGACAACTTGTTTTCCTCAGTAGTATATTAAGGAAGCACGGGGCTTAATCAGTGACCTGCAGGTTGAAGACATACTTTGAATGATGAGGAATAAATTTCTTTTCAGCTCAGTCTGGCATATCGTAGCTTTCATTCTCTGATGAGGGGCAGATTAGTCTGACTGCACTGACATTATGCGCAGTGCTCTCACGTAGACACATGAAACATGAAATGAAAGATAGAAAGGATTTTACATACTCTGAAACCACACGTACAAATTACTCTCAGCGTTTAGAAGACAAAGACCCGCAGACTGAAAGCCACTCGAGGGGACCTTGTGGCTGGGGAGGGGAAGAGGCCATGTTGTTCTGCATTTGGAGACGAGCACTCTTCAGCCAGCCACTCAGGTGAAAGTGCATCCTTATTTCTACTACACAGCATCTTATCATTGTTGCCAAACAAGACCAAATGGCACCCTCTTTTTCTTCTTGTACTGCCATTTATCGGTTCTATTCAGCTTTGTTTTCATTTTTCTGTCCTCTGCCTCAACGCTGCCAAGTGAAAATGGAAGAGAGAGAGACAGATTTGTACCTATCTTTTTTTTTATTTCACCTGATCTAATTCTGTTCAACTGATGATGGATGAGAGCAGTTTGATATCTGGTGCGGTCAGCTTAATGGCCTTGAGATACTGCATAAAAGGTGCTTTGTAAAATGGGAAATGAACCGTGGCCTTCAGCATGAATAAGATGTGCCAAACTTATGTTTGTACGAAGGTCATAAACCGGCCAACTGGACACCAAGTCGGCAAGATGAATAACATGACAGCATATTCAATATAGACTTAGTTTTAGCATGTAAACACTACTAAGATTGGAATAGTCTGCCTGGAACTTCAGAATTGTGTGGCAGTGTTGTGCTGTATCAGCTTTTTCTTTTTTTTTACAGTACAATGGAAAGGAACTGAAGTTTACTTTGCTGAAAATGTTGAGTTAAAATCATCCTTGTTCTTTTTACATTTTCCAGGCAAGCTCAGTCTGCGTGCGGTCCAGCCGTAGGTTTGAGATATTTGGCACGAAGAGACGGACACATGCAATGTAAAGTGGAGCTGGCCCTTCAGACTGAAACGTTTCTCTGTCTGAGTGACTGAGAAACTTGACAATAGCGCCGTTGCTCGCCTGCACACGCTGACTTCATTCATGTGTGTTGTATTAAAAAGTCTCCTGCTGGGAAGGGACAATCAATGCAACACTGAGACAGCCTGCCAAGTCATTGCAAATGAACTGTTATTATTACGTCAATGCCTACAACTGTGTGTGTGTGTGTGTGTGTGTGTGTGTGTGTGTGTGTGTGTGTGTGTGTGTGTGTGTGTGTGTGTGTGTGTGTGTGTGTGCTTTCCTTTTTCTCTCTTTTTTGTAAAATTCTGTAATGGAAAAGCAACTGTGTGGTGGTGGTGGTTGGAAATCGTGCTTAACAGTGAAGCATCGCAAAGCTGGTTCAAGATGGTTCAAATCTTAGAATTCAATGACAGTTTCCTCCGACAGAATGAAGCCTTTTCAGGTCCACAGGACAGTCAGAGTCACAAATGAAACTGAGTTGAGCCTGTTATTGGCTGGTGGAGCAATTAGTTCTTTTTTTTTTTCCCCCTTGTCCTGTTCGGCAGCTGGGGCGTGCAATATTGTATGATTGTAGCCTTTTACTATCCGAACAGATTTTAATGTTAGCAGCAGGACGAGACTGAGTTTCGTCCTGCTGCTGCCTTTATTTAAAGCTGGCATCCGGCATGGCTGCCGGACAGGACCGGGACGGAAATGCTCAGAGAGCAGGGACAGAAAGAGAGAGAGATAGAGAGAGGGAGAACGGGGTGGGGGGTGGGGGGGCACAACCTATGTACAAATTCACAATACAAAACAGTGTTGTCGACGCACCACACGCAACCTAGAACAATCCCAAACCCCCAATCTAGACAACATCAAAACAGAGCCGACAACCAACAGAAAATTACAGAACCATACATACATTTTTTTTTTTTTTTTCCAAACCATATTAGTGAACAGACCAGGCCACAAAAATAAAAAGAGGTGTAGGGGAGGAAGGAAATGCAAGCACACCACAAACCCTTTTTTTTTTTTTTTTTTTTTTCAATACAGCTCGTCGTAACTAGTAGTAAACTCGGGGCGTGCATCAAGAGAGGTCTGCTACAGATCACCATTAGTCTAACCACCACAAGAAGACAAGGTAACCCAGTATGTGAAGAGTGATTAAAGATCAACGTGATCATGTGAATATGATGGTGACAGTGATGGTGATAGTGATCATGCATATATAATATGAGCAATTAGTTCTAAACCAGCACAGAGTCAATATTATAAAGACTCTTAAAATACTGTAGAAAATGTCCAGAAGTCATGTATTAAGTCATGCAGACGTCATATATTAATATGTACTATATTTGTGGGATTGGAAGACAAGGTGTTTTTACGGGAAGTCGTTCTGAAAAAGTGAGGCCGTCTGATATTTTGATATTTGGTATTTAGCAGAACTTCCAAAATGTTAAAATGCTTATTTATTTACACATGTCCAATTTATTTTAGTTTAATTTTTTTCTCTTAGACAATATTTCATGTGCAAACATTTCTTCCAAACTGATCCTTGTATAGGGGGAATGGTCTTGTAGTTTGGTATGGTATAAAAGCAGAATAACACTCATTACTCTCCTGTACAGCTCATGTCTTGCCAAATATACTTCTGAGACCTCTCAGTGCTCATTTATTGTCAGCTTCAGACAGGTCTGCATGCACACACCCACACACACACATGCACACACACACTGGAGTATTAGAGGCTGCAATCGTAATTGAATTTAGTTTGGGGTTTATTGAGGATTTATGAATATTAATAAAGTCTGTGGGAAACAGTTTTGTTATCATGAAAATTCAATTGGATGTGTGCTCAAGAGGTTATCAGCAGTGTTAAAATCACACACCTCATATGACAACACAAAGGCAGCGCCAGAAAATGTCTGTGCTTCAAATATGCCTGTAATAAGCACAATTAGCATGTGAGATAACACGGCTGTATGTCACCCATAACATCGGTGTGTTAGTGAAGAAGGCATCGCAGGAGAACAGATTTAATGGAAAATTCAACACATGGACAAGAAAAATATCAGAACTGCTGGAACTTTACTGTAAACAGTGTTTTACCGGATGAAGCTCACCGCCACCGTCAAGTCACCCTGGTGTAGTAATGCTACTTCCTGAGATATAAATCTAGAGAAACACTGGCAGCAAAAACCTTGTTAGCTGTAGACCTGTTTACTCTACACCTCTGTAACATGATCACAAACAGAGATGGCACTTTCCTTATCAGCCGCTCTGACGGCCTAATAAATGGCCGCCGGTCTGGCAGTCCAGTACATTAAAAAGCGGTGCTCGCTGCTTAGTCTCGCCTGGCACTCAGCTGTAATGCAATTTCTTAAGGAAGTCTCTCAACTGTGTTAAACAATTCACAAAATTATAGGAAATTACCAAGCAATTCTTGTTGTCAGATGCAAAGTCAGAAGTTACACCAAACTAATTTTGCAGCGCACTTTTTCATACCAACTAATTTTACACCTCATTCTGTTTTACTTAAGAGCTATACTTGACACAGATGGCCGTTATATAAATAGTGCATTGACCTTTGTACAACAGGTGCTGTGCATGACATGCAGAGCGTTAATATAGGCTTTAAATTTAAATCCAGCACAGTTCAGAGGACAGCTTCCTTCTTCAATAACTGTCGTTCATAGCAGATTTGCATTTTTGTAATTCTTCACTGACCTTTAGCCGTTTGTTAACCTGTCATGTCACTCTATGATCTCTAATAAAAATGAGTCAAAGGCCAAACAGAAAATGCTCAAGCCGAGGTTTCCTGTGTGGAGACAGGTGTCATGAGAGTGTGAAGCAGAGTATGTAGTACTAAGTTGTACTTGATGTTTTCGTTTGCCTGTTTATAGATCATAAGAGCATGTTTACTTCTGACTGAAATGTGACACAATGTCTTGTCTTGTCTTGTTTTCTGTCTGTATATCATGAAAATATTTATATTTTTGTATCTCACAGTTTTGAATGGAAATGAGGAAAGTTGGCAGAGTGCTTATACAGACTCCATTTAAAAACAAAGTCAGTACACGTCTCGGACTTGCAGCTCTCACAAAATGTTCATCTCCAGGTTGAGTTTTTCAAATGTCAGCCACTTCCACAAGAAAGTTTTCCCCTCATGAAAGTAGTGCAGCAATAATACAGGCAGTGAATTCTCAGGTCATATCTGCCTACAGCTGGTGTCCTGAAATACTTTTCATGAAATGTATTTGTTGGTAACACTTTACTTGAAGCACCCGGTATAAGACATTATAAGTAGTTATAAACACTCAGAAATGATCACAATGCTTTATAACTCAGTATACAGCATAGGGTTAGGGTTAGGGTTAGGTCCTGGCATTGTGATCATTTATGAATGTTTATAACCATAGCTACACGTGCTGTAATGGCATTATAATGCTTTATAAATGTACTTATAATGCGTTATACAGGGGGGCTTCAAGTAAAGTGTTACCCCTAGTTAATATTTTGTTAGTAAGTTCCATCTTTCAATCTTCTTTCCCACCCAGTCTGCCTAGCGGAGGAATCGCGGGTCAGACATCATTTTCCCTCGCATTTCCTGAAGCTCCAAGAGAGATATAATCTATCCAGATTGGCCGACCTCAGGGACTCTTCCCAGGCAGATGTTCAAACAATTTTTTCACTCAGATGAGTCAGACTTTAGACTTTCCACTCACAGTCACAACAAGGTTGCATCATTTGTCAGAAGTTTCACAGTGTGCTGATGACGCTGTGTCTTCTGTGTTGATGGGAATTGAACAAAGTCAGATTCATTGTTCCTCCTTGAAAGGTAAAAGGTAAAACCACAGTAGCTGCATCGGTGAAAGTAGACAAAATGCTCCGTTCCACAACTGCCTCTACTTTCATTGCAACCATCGGTCTTCTAGACAGACACACCCCTGTGCTCGGGTTCAGTGACGATTGATTCAATAAAACACTAAAACACTGATTTGAGAAGCAACCAAGCTGTGCCAATGGAACTTTATTGGAACAGCAGAAAACCCAACATATTAGTTGAGAGCATAGAATCAATGAACACATTAATGAACCAGTGCTCGTCGTGGCATAAGCTAAAAGGGGCATTAGCCGAGATTCAAAACCTGAAAGGAAATCTTTTCCGCAGCTAAAGGATGAACGAAAAGTGCTCCCAACAACAATCAGCCAAAATGAAAAGAGCTTTGAAATTACAAATTGGTGCTTTGACGTATGTTTTACAATTGATATGATCAAAAAGAAAAACACTTATCAAAGAGGATTTGCTTGCAGCAGAGTAGAATAAGACAGTAAAAAGTTCAGTCACAGAGAACATTTCAGGGAAGAGAACTCAAGTGTGCAAAAAGACAAACCTTGTGCTTCAAGACAACAAGTGGGAGATGTCAGGTTTGCAATGCCAGAGGAACAATAGACATCCTTTGCTACCCTGTAAATACATGAGAGCTGCCTCTTTGAACTTAAGAGACATGAACAAAGACTAATTTTCATAATAAATACATTTTTGCTTTGATTATTTTAGGCAGCTTGATGCGAATTGGCATGGGAGTACGGGAAAGGCCTACAGTGTATGGTTCACCTGCCTCACCCTCAGAGCTGTACATATTAAAGTAGCACACATCCTTGGAACAGATGATACATTTTCTGTGCAGCAGGTCAGGTCTGTCTCATCGCGCTTGGACAATGGGACAGATTTTTCTGGTGAGGAGAGGGCAGAGAGAGCAATCAAGAACCTGGATAATTACAGGATGGAAAAGTCTTTGCAGACAAAAAAGAATAGGGATTTCAGAGCTGAGGGCGGAGTTCGGGAAGGGCAAATTAGGTAAGAAGTAAGAAGAATGCTTAATTTCCTGATGAAAGACTGAGGTGTGGATGTAGACGAGGTTGAGAGCGTCACAAATGGAAGTCTGCTCACGAGTGTCTCTGATAACTTGAGTCACCTTGTGCCTCAAACACCCAGTAATTTATTGGCACAGAAAACACACACCCCAACCGGCCTCCTGGAAGCTTCAGTAGAAGCAACACGCAAGAAAATGCTGGAAACAAGTTCAGGATCCTGTTCCTCTGGAACAGATGGACAAGGGAGTATCTCCCACTCCTCTAGAAATCTAAGGACCTGTTGAAGAGCCAGAAGAAACTATCCACTGAGAGGTCTTCAACTGGTGGACAGCTGTTGCCCTCACAGGTCGTGACTGAAGTGAGTGGTAAGAAATTGCAAGTTAAAACCACCTAGCCAATATCTTTGAGAAGCCAATTAACAGATTGTGTCTGTTTCAAGAAGAATTGTTGGACAAAAATACAGGTGGATAAGGTTACAATAAAAGCAGCTGGAAGATGATTTGTCTGTTTGCAGATCAGTGTCAAAAAGAAATAACGCATTGATTGACACATGCAGTATCTATTCACAGCATGTAATTTTTCCTTGCAGCTGCACTGACAGTTTACATGACAATGTTTCAAGCCAAAATGTAAGGTTTTGCATGTTCCAGAAATGTTTCACGTTTACACAGCAACATTTTGAAAACGATGTCCATCTACATGGAAACGACGTAGTTTAGCATGCCAGGCCACAACTTGGAGCCGTTACTTGCTTTCATGATAAAACATTAACAATGGTGAGACACATCAGCATGAATAGATGATAAAGGTGGATTCCTGTTCTGGTAAGTGATGGGAAGTCACTCCCTATGGAGGCCGCCATTTTTGTTATTGACCAGCTTCTCACGCATGTGCAGAAGTAAGAGTTACTATGGCCATGGCACATGTGTTGCCACTTCCTAAATCAACACAGAGTTGAAGCGTTTTTGAGAAGTTTCACTTTTGGGAGTCAAAAAAGTTTTCAGTGGCTCGGAGCACTGTTGTCATGTAGACACTCAAAACACAACACACCAAAACCTTGTGTAAAATGGGGCGTGAAAAAAAAAGTCTTCTAAGAAGAAAAACAAGAATAGAGCTCGACGCTGTGGTTTGTATTCTTGCTTCACAGAGAGATGCTCTGGGTTCAGGTACTGTCCTTACTGTGTGGAATGTATATGTTCTCCTTGTGTGTGTGTGTGTGTGTGTGTGTGTGTGTGTGTGTGTGTGTGTGTGTGTGTGTGTGTGTGTGTGTGTGTGAATTTCCCCCCACAGTCCAAAACACACGCCAGTTTTATTGGTGACCCAAATATGCAATTAGGTGTGAATGCTTGTAGTTATCTGTCCCTGTGTGTTTTCTCGGGTGATTACGCATTATGATAGATAAAAGATCAAGAATACTGGTGCTTTTCTGAATATTTACAAAACCACACACAGAAAAATGAACCGTTTCGTCTTCCTAGTGACCTTCTTTCAGACTATGTGGAATTTCCATGACCTCAATCCTTTACTTCTACTTTCACAGCTGTCTTCAGTGTTTACTCAACACATTCACAGGTTGACTGCAGGCTTTCCTCACAGATCTGTTTAGTTTCTGTCATAAGCATAAAAGGAGAGTTGGATCTTACACTGACACGCAGTTGCTCTGCTTGAAGAACTGTGTCTGACAAGACCAAGGTTCACTCCACCTGGTACAGAGTTCCCGACATGCAAATCACTTCCTGTTGGCATTTTACTGAGAAAAGAGAAGTGTAGTGTTTCAATCATATGAAGGAGGATCTGCTCAACTGTGTGTAACACTCAAATATGGGTCAGGAAGTTGTGTCTATAGCTGCACTATCAGTGACTCATGTTTACACTGCAGTAAAGCAGTTGAGGTGAACATGAAGTAAGAAGGGAATTTACTGGTAACGGTTTACCTCCTCCATGGTTAGTTTTACTTTCCTTTACGCATAGAGGAAGCCATCCATACTTCCAGAGCCTTAACATCTGTTTCATCACAGTGCAGCATTCATCTCCACCCCTGAATACTTCCTGCTCGCACGTGTGCAAAACCGAGTCTCCCTCCTCCTGCCAGTCTTTCCCCTTTCGTACTTCGCCCTCATCTTTGCCGCACACTCCTCGCTGACATTTTAGCCGTGGCTTTCAGACGGACTTCGCCTCAACCAGAGCAAAATAATTACAGTGCAAGGAGAGAGACCCCCCCGGCAGGCTGTAGTTATTGAATTGAGTGATGATTATCAAGCTCAGTAATCACTTCAGTGGATCATGTGGGACCGTGGTGGCTTGGCTGCACATCAGCGTCTCTGAAGAGTCTCATCTGGAGCTGCTTTCCTGACCTTTCTGGACTCAACTTTGACAAAATTGAAGCAGCTCTGGAATGTGTCTGAAACTTTTCACCGGCCGGACAGCTTTCTTCCACAAACAAGACGCACGTCTTCCTGAAAACCGCAGGTGAGGTAATGATTGATTAAAGTTTAGGAAGTGAGATGTGTTGAGTTTGTATTGAGGAGGAAGGCTGACCGTGGAAAAAGTGAACTGAGTTTTGAAAAGGTATACTTTTAGATCGAAACCTCAAGTCTTTTAGATTTCCCTTTTGTGTGCAGTCTGCTGTGACATTAAAATAAAAGTGACTTGTTTTAATGCTGTGTGAGTCAACATCATGGAGAAGATTAGAAATGTAGATTGTCAGCTGTGTTCTGTGCTTCGCTGAGATTCTCTCAAACTGTTGCCACAACACTGCAGAGTGCAACAGAAAACCATTTGACAAGGTTTGGAATATCTTGGGAATATGAATCTGGACCAGGCCACCTCTGAATCACTGCTCTGGTATTAGGGAGGGAGGATGTGAACTATAAATTATAACTTATTTCCATTAGGTTGGGAGAAGAGACACGCTACACATCACCTCGCACTAAAGACAGGCTGAAATTGTTCCTTTTAAAAGTTCACTGGTGAGACGTTTTCCACTGATAGCACTAAGCTCATGTTGTAATAACAATCACATGTCTGAACATGTTGTGTATAGTGGGTCTGAAATAGATTTTTTTTTTAAAAATCTTCATCATGAAACAACAAACTCGTGTGAAACATCTGGATTGTGATTCAACAGAAGGTTCAGTCCAAAGATAACAAAGTCTATATAGTCACTCAAAAATCTCAATATAAGTTCCAAATCTGTCCATTGTCCACATAGTGAGATAATATATATATATATATATATATATATATATATATATATATATATATATCAGACATTTACAGATTTGTGAAATAGATGTTGATTGGACTTCATTTCAAATGAATGAATGAACAGTAATATAAAGAACGTGTTAATACGGGAAACTGAAGGCGGCCCACCGCAGTGAAAAAGTAGACGTATATTTAGTCATCATAGCAACCAGACGGTGACTAAACCGGTGGGGATTTTATTTTTTTCTGAAAAGATGTCAGATATATGTGCAAAATGTTCAACCGTTACTCTCTTGGGTGTTTCCTTCCTTCCATTTTTAATAACAAACACATCTCAAACACAGCTGCACACATAAACGCACACGCATGCACACACCATACACACACACACACACACACACACACACACACACACGCACACACGTACACATGTGCAGGCACACATTATCACTCTCCGAAGACGATCTGGCTCTCGATGGTTTCTCCATTATTGAGTTTTCTGGGCGTTAATGGCATTAGATGCATCCTGAGCCTACAAAACGCCAGGGCCGAGCCTGGGAGACACGGAGTGGAAACAAATAGAGACACAGAGCAATATTTAGATTCATTTCATGCTATAACCTCAGCGAGATGCAGGAGTCAGAAAGAACAGAGAAAAACCTCCTCATATAGACTTCCATTTTATTGCACTTTACTTCATGTTTATAGATTAAATTATCATATAACACTGACATTTTAGAAAGATGCTTTTCTCTGTGTTTTCTCAGCACGAGAGTAATATTGACCACGAAGCTCTGAAGGATTTCAAATGTTCTGTTGTTGGCCTACACTAATTCTTAACTCTGCATTGCCTGCATAATGTCTCAGAGCATCTAATTGAAGTATGTCAGACTTACTTTATTTCAGGGGCCTCACACAACTCAATTTTATCTCCGGTGGGCTGGACCAGTAAATATATAGCATGACAATGTTTTCCAAACAGAGACTAAAAATATTTATTTTAGTTGTAATGCAAAGAAGAATAAATGCATTTTGATTTAAAAAAAATCTACTTTTAACTCATTAAAAGCTGACATTTTCAAATCATCCAAGTTATTTTATTGAGCCTATTTCAAAGCTTACAAACCAAATTAAGAGAATGAAGTTTATTGTTATATCTGTGGGTGGCAGCGGGAGTGTTGCAGCTGAGCTGTTCAATTTTCCCATCAATAAATTGAGAAAAGGATGACAAAATACCCCAACTCTGAATTACCCCCAATTCACTCCCAACAGATGAACCTTGGCTGCCAGCTGCCACTGTTAGTGTGATTGAATGGGATTAACAGTCACCTTAAAGCGACACTAAGGAAGTTTTCAACCTTCATAAAACATTTTAATACCTTTTGTGATGATACATCGCCTTACAACTAGTTGAATGACCCCTCTGTCACGACCTGAGGGCGTTAGTATTGCTTTCACTTGGACGAAGCAACTGTGAGGAGGGTGGTAGGAACCCTGCACACTAAAAAACTCCAAATGTGCGGACTGCTTCACGGCATGCGTCACATCGTGATATAACATTGTTTAGCCACCATTAGATTCATTACCTCGTCGCTATCCATCCTTCACACAGCCACTGGAAACAAATATAGGCGAGTTCAGTCCGACAGCATGCCACTGGGAGCAGCATTTTACGACGCCACGCACTAGTCCTCATGGGAACTGTAGTATTCCTTCAGGCAAAACACTACCGCTTTGTCCACTGGCGCCGCCAAAATCAATGAAAACTGAAAGTTCCTTAGTGTTGCTTTAAAATCAAGGTGCAAGTGGAAAATATATTTTGAGTGGATTATTTCACTCTTGTTTTTGGTCTCTTCCATAGTGTTATTCCTCGCTTTTAGTGTCCATGATAATTAGCTGCAAACAAACATTTATGCAAGTTATGCGATTAGGTCATTAATTGAGTTTTCGGACACTTTCTTTCCTCAGATGTTTCCAGTGTTGCTGCTTCGCCAGTGTCAAGGTAATCTGCCTTCACTGCTCCATCACAGATCTCTCAGTGGATTATATTCACTACTCTTACCAAAGAAGTGTTTCAAGGTAATCAATAAGTAACAGGAGTTAATTTAATTGTGAAAATCCAAGTTGATGTGTTCATTATAAGTTGTCATCCTACAGACCTGAAGGCTCTGGCCCACAGACCGGACGTTTTTAGACTAATGATCTGCGCTAAGGGTGTACGAGTGGCTATTTTTTCCCATTATCCTTTGACATTTAGCTGTGTGGGCAGCAGTTCGTGGCCTTTCTGAGCCAACTCTGCAGCAAAACAGTTTTAATGGGAACCAGCCTTTACGTTGTGCACTTTTATCGTTTTAGCCGTCTCAGCTAGCTTTACACACACACAAATGCATTCACACACTCACACAGCGACGGTATTAGCAAAGTCATAGCACAAAACAAAGACGCTTTGACACATTGAAAGGTGGAGACAGGAATCCAATTGTCCATCTTGGGACTTGACGATGACCTGCTGTCCTCCTTTATTGTGTGACAAATGCACAAAATGTGTTTGCTTGACCGGCTAGAGCCACACCAAGCAAGCCTGATGATGCATCCACAAAATGAATCCAGCAGGAATTCAATTGATTAATTCATATAGTGCATGAAATTCACATTAGTCATGCCTCAAGCTGCACAAAATATCTACATCTGTCTATTCTGCAGGAGACAAGCTGTTTCGGTGGCTGTTTCATTAAAGTCAGCCATTAACTTAAACCCTCCGTCTGCCTCTGTGAGGATACAAACAAATTACCAATAAATGCTTGAATCTGACTGTTATTCTGTCTCCACATAATCACAAATTGATACTGAGCTGATAAATTGAGCTGATTATTGTAAAATGTAAATCCTGCGTGTTCCCATGCAGCCTGTGCCATCTCAACTGTCACTCAGTTTTAAACCATGTCGGACAATAAGCTCAACAATTTAGACTGTTTAACAAAAAGCAACATTTACATATCATAATGTTCTCAGCTCGCCTGTTTGGGGAAGAGGTTTCTGCATCGAACATATCAAATGGAAGGTGCCTCAGTGCATCCAGCTTTCATAAAACCAGGACATTAATAAAAAAGAAATACATGCCATTTGTCCTCCGCAGAGCGCAGCTGAGGCTTTAAAGAGCACGACTAAGCCAGTCTCTTCTCTGGGGGGAGCCTTGCCTGAACGCTCCACACTGTGTGGAGCTAAACTGTTCCACATATGAAATCATCACTGCGACCCCGATGATTGTATCCCCTCAGCCCACTGAACCTCGTAATAGGAGCAGGGATCCAAAGTGTCCAAGCTGGATTAGAAATTTTAAGATACACAGAGGTTTTTTTTTCCATGTCACCTTATGGCCAGGATGTGATTTGTAAGTAGCAGTTTGGAAATAAGTGATGAGAAAAAGGTCCTCTTTCATTGTATTCTTTATTACTGTTTGTGAGTTTATTGCGGTTTCTGAAACAAACAAATTTCTAACTGAATGTTTAAAGGATGTTGTGGTTTTTGTTCTAACTTCCTAACCCCAGTCTGGGTTTGTGTATGTGGGTCTGTCTGTGTCTCATTATCAGTCTCTTTGAAGGTTTGATCTAGCTCGTGTGTGTGTGTGTGTGTGTGTGTGTGTGTGTGTGTGTGTGTGTGTGTGTGTGTGTGTGCGTGCGTGCGTGCGTGCGTGCGTGCGTGCGTGCGTGCGTGCGTCTAGATGCTCCCGGCCTTCGGTCATAATCAGGCGGGACTGGCTCCTACACAGCATGAATCTTCGTTAATTACAGATGACGAGTGGATGAATTTTGAAGAGTTAATCAATGTAATAAACACAAGTCAATGCAAAAGAATCACCATGCTGTTGTCAAGTCATTTCTATATCAATTTCAACTGCTGTTGATATTTAATAATCTGTTTAGTTTGTGCATTTTATTTTTTGTTGAAACCCAAGTGAATAAATCAGAGGAATACAGCAAAAGGAGGAAAATCACTCAATCTTCTCTCCAAACATTAACACAAAGCTTGTGTTCTTGTTTTCACAGGTGAAGTTCTAATCTGGAAAGTGACCGAAAACCAAAGAAAACAATGAACGTCACAGTCACAATGGCAGTGAAGGACATGAACACATCTACTAGTATGTGTGTGACAATTGAATCACTTGGATTCAGCACCTTCCTGATGTCTGTTTACATCGTGGCTTTTATCTTCGGCCTGCTGTTCAACGGGCTGACCCTGGGCCCCATCTACCAACAAGTGCAGAGACAAAACGTTCTGGGAATCTTCCTGCTCAGCCTGTCGATCTCCGACATGCTCTTCATCTTCACGATGCCCCTCTGGATGAATTATTACCGAAAGGGTCACCAATGGGGGCTCGGGGTTGGCTCCTGCAGCGTGGCCGGATTCTTCTACTACTCCAACATGTACATCAGCATCTTCCTGCTCTGCTGCATCTCTGTGGACCGCTGCCTGGTGGTCACTTACCCGCTGCGCTTCAAGGCCCAGCGTACGTCGCGCTACGCCTGGGCTCAGTGCATCACTGTGTACGTGGTGGTGGTGGTGATGCACATCATGGTGCTGATTTATGACAACCTCAAAGATGCTCACGACGACAAGAACGATAACGACCGCTGTTATGAGACTTACCCCATGCAGTCCAATGTGGCTATGTTCAATCTGATCCGAGTGTGCGTCGGCTTCCTGCTCCCGCTGCTCGTGCTGACGGTGAGCTACTGGAGGGTGCTCGCCACTGTGGGCGAAAGTCCAGGTCTGAACGCTCAGGCCAAGAGAAAAATCCGCCTCCTGTCCTTCGGGGTGATCGGGATCTTCTTCTTTTGCTTTGCTCCTTATCACATCCTTCTGCTGACACGATCAATAGTCTTCTACAGATATCGAGACGATACAACGCCTCAAGGACCTTACTGCCAGTTTGAGCAGAGCATGCACATGTACTTCTCGAGCACGCTGGCCCTGTCCAGTCTGAACTGCGTGGTGGACCCTGTGCTGTACGTGCTGGTCAGCAACTTGGTCCAGGACAAACTGAAACAGTGCTGGAAAGGACGCAGACAGACGAGACAGAGAACTGTGGCAGAGGGAGAGAACTGTGTACTAACCCGAACCACCAAAATAACATCCAATAATAATCTGATATGAACATTCAGCTTCACGTTCAGTGTATCTGCTTGCATGTTTATGTGTATATGCATTTGTGCTCAAATATACATGATACTTTGACTTTTGGAGCTGAAGCCTTCTTCTCCAGAGTTAACAGTGGGCAGCAGGACTGTTTACGTCCGGTAATGAGCCCTCTTTGTGTGGACAATCAGACATCATTTGTGAGCGATGCTGTTGCATTGCTCTGTCCTCCTGATCCCACTCACATCCCACTCTACTCAGAGAAGGGGCTGCATAATGTATGCATCTCAAGGATGGGAAATTGGATTGGAGTCTCTGTTTCTGCTCTGCAGGGATTTCTTCACTGGCAGCCACTTCTTCTTTCATTTTTGTGGACACTGCTGGAGTTGAAGAGCCATGTTTTTTTTATTTTTTTCTTACAGTGATTGTGTCACCCTGATATATTTAATGTGCTTAAATACTTCAAATACAAAGCATGTCAAAAGAAAAGAGCTCATTGCATGCCTGTGTGTCGTAGCTGTCTGAACATCAATAAAAAAATGTTGAATGGAATAAGAATAGGATGTACACGATGATCAATTTTGCATTTGATGTTTTCACGTTTGGAAAGATTGGAGAGGTTGGAGAATGAAAAAAAAAAAAAAACACCTGTTGTACTGTGTATGCCAGCGCTACACCATTACCATTGCCATATAAAAGTCATCATGGATGCAGCGTTGACGTGTGAGGCCCATGTGTGGAGTGGACAAGGAGGGCAATCAGTTGTCGCTGTGCACTCGTGCTCGTGTGCTTAAGTGAGCCTGGAAGATGGAAAGGAGAGCGAGCGGCATTTCATTGACATCTGAACTTGTGTTCAGATTATTTCTGGCAGGGTTTGCGTACATCTAGTCTTGATTTTAATATCTGAAGAGAATTATTCTGACGTAGAGGTACAAGACAAGAAGACAAGGAAAGAAAAGAGCAGCACAGGAAAACAGTATAGATTTTGAACAGTGAGTTGCTGTGATTGGGGCTATTATTTTGTCCATTAGCGGCTCTCTCATTCACACATCAATACATCACCAGCTGAGCACCGGGCATACAGCCAGATGTACCCAGAATATGTCAATGTTTGTACAATCCATTCTTCTTTCAGAAGGAAAAAACTAATACTGTGGACTTCACAAATTGTTTCTGATACACAGAAATGATAGCAATGTGTTTCATCTGCAGCAATTATGTTCTCATATAATTGCTCCCTGGGCTTTTTTTTCTGTTTGCAACACGATAGAAGTACAAGCAGTTTGTTTGGAAATATTTTATTGATGTGCTCATTATGAAAAAGCTGAGACTTTCCAATTATATTCACTGAAGTACAAGCAAAATGCAATTACCTTAAAGATTTGCCTCAAAATACCTCATTCTTATTGGCAACTGATTGCTTGAAGTAAGCTCTTTAAAAACACCACAGCAGACCTAAGTGTAGCACAAAAGAATAAATAAAATGAAAAAGTGCTCAATTTAAAATGTATGAGCCGTTAAAACAAATTAAACAGGATAACACATGGGTGATATAAAAAAGTATTAAAAGATAAGTGAAATTGCAATGTCTAAAAATTCAATGGTGTTGAAAACCAAAGAGAAAAGGTGGGTTTTAAGGTGATTTTTTTAAACAGACAGGGAAGGGGCTTCGCCGATGGGCAGAGGCAAAGTCATTCCACAGCTCTGGGGCAATGACAGCAAAGGTCTGACCTGAGAGAACGAGTGGGGGTGTGAACCTGAAGCAGCTCAGAGACGTAAGGTGGGACAAGGCTTTTGAGAGATAGCTGAGCTGATCCCAGCGTGTGTGAAGCACACACCTCGGGCCGGTCAACAGTACATCTGGTTCAGAATTCAACCAAGTGACAGTTTGAGGAGAGAAACTGTCTGTGTTTCCCGGTCTCTGCAAATAATGCTCTCTAAAGACAGCGTAGCACAGTCTTGATGATGGTCCTATGGCTGCTGCAGGTAATATATACTTTACTGAGCCTTCCATTCCACAGAATCTACGTGGAAAGTTTACTTCAGGCCAAGAGGATCAAGGATATTTTATTATTCATATGAGCATTTTCATTTGATGTGGCAAAGTCAAAACAGCTTTGTTACTGTTTTGCACAGACTTTAAAATATTCCCTCATGTTGATCTTATTCTTGAGGATACCTCGGGTAGCACTCCAGACACCCGCACTACGGCGCTGGATTTTTTTTACAAACTACAACACCGTGGTTACGTAGGCTGAATGGCTAACCTGCTCCGGAGCAGTGGGGGGGAAAAAGAAGTCACCTTTGAAGCATGTTTTTGAACTCATTCTTGATTTGTTCTCAAGTCACGAAGCTGCACTTGAGAATCCAGCTTTGTAGCACAAACCTCTGAACTATCAGTGGTTTGTGGAAAATTGATGGATGCTGTTTGCCGCCTCTGCTGTTGTTAAGGTAGTTGAAACCTTACAGACTGAAATATGACCAGTGTGTTCTGTTCAGTCATTACCACTGGGGAAAAACAACTCATGTTTTCACAACATAAACATTTTCTCCCTCAAACTCTTTTTCTATGTGGTTATGTAGCCTCATGTGACCTGCACCTACCTCCAAAGGATGAAGAACCCCAGAGACTCAGGGTGAAAGCTTTGAAATTAATCTCCCCACCTTTCCTCAAACTGTGGATTAAAAAAAAAAAACTGAAAAAGAGCATATTTCTACTCAACAATGGAACACCTTCAAAGAGGTGAGGTTTGTAAAACTCCAACTGTTAAACTGGAGAAGTGTGTTTTGCACCAATAGCTCAGCTATCATGGAAGCAGCTGCTGTGTCATGCAAAATCTCTCATCAAATTCACTGCATTTGATAGTTTTTCTTCAAGACATGAGTACAGCACTTTGCTTTGATTTATTTGACAATCTGTCTGCAACATGATGAGGATTAAAGGAAAGAAGTTAAGACATGAATGTGTTTCAGTGGAAAAAAAAAAAAAATACTTAAATAGGCCCCAAAGCCATGTTCAGCACACTGTGCTGCTAATGGTCTGGGAACTTGACTGATTACCTGATCAACAGAAAGATTTTTCTTTTCAACCATATTTATTTTCAAGTTTCACTTGGATTCCCTACATTTTCCCCCAGACCAAACATGGAGTATAACCTGTCCGACACATCATGGGTCGATCTGCCGTCCTGTCGAACAGGCAGAGTGTGGACATCCTAACCTAAAGCATAAAAGAAACACTAATTTGAGCCTCTGATCACACGTCATCTTTCAATAAATGCATCTTTTTCTTGGACAGTTTGTATTTATTTGGCATGTGGCTACATACAAATCAGCTAATTAGCACTCATGCTCTGTATGTTGACAGAAGGAGGACTACAGACTAAATCAGCTTTTTTAAAGAGACGAAGGACTGGAGATGGCATGTAACTGCAGAGACAGCGAAAGAAAGTGAATGGCTGATCGAAAAGAAGCAAAGTGGACCCAAAATGTCTTTTCTTCACTCTGTTTTTTCACCACAATACTTTTAAAGTCAAATTTTGAGGCATTTCAAGAAGCATTAGTGGGAAAAAAAGGTGGTTTGAGTGCTTGTTTGAAAATGTTAAAGTGCATTCAGCTATAAAATTGAAGTTGCACTCCATCACCCTGTGGCATCAAGTCCACGATATTAAAGATCCATTTTCTCTTGACTCAGCTTTTAATGAGCTAAGTCAGGCTGCAGCTGGACTCCGGGAAATCAATACGGTCTCATTGATTAGCTGTTATGACTCATAGTTCCATAATGCATGGTAGGTCCAAATGCATTACACACAGAGGCCGAGCTATTCATAGACATTATTTTTAGAGTTCAGTCTCATATTGTGACGTATATGAAGCAACCTCATTAGGAAGCAACCCTTTGCTTCCTCTGTATTGATGAGCAATCACTGTTAATTACTTCGTGTTATTTCTGAGTTGCTGTTCTCCAGCTGTTCCTTCAATCAGACAACAAATTTTGATAATCAAATTCAATTTGTTTTTAATTTCTAAGGCCTCGATCTGTACAAGAGACACAAAGCCACGGTGTATTATTACAAGTGGCATCTCATTAGCAACAAATAAGACTAAGTACTGAACTTTGTCTTGTATTTATACTTTTCTTTGAGTAAATAAAACATCAATTTTACTTTTACTTTGACTCCAGTAAAAAAAAGGTTAATATTGGTGCCAATTCTGAACACAGCATAGCGTGATCAAATGTTTCAGCTCTTCACAAGCGCCCGTTCTCTCCCACACCGACTGCAATCATTTTCTAAAATGTTTTGTTGACAAAGTCAGCGGAATCAGAGCCGAGATCCTCCCATCATCTCTCCATCTTTCTGCTACTGCTACCAGCGTTTGTTGCACAAAATTAAGCCCTCATGATGTGCCTTTGATTTTCTTCCTCCATCCTTGTTTCACAATGATTTTCAATCATTCGGTCCCTCCACTGTCGTCATAATAAATCTCTCCCTTTCAGCAGGCGCTGTCCCTACTGTTTTTAAGCATGTTGTATCATCCAGCCTCTGCTGAAAAATATAAATCTCGACCCCTCCCTTCCAACTAATTACAGGGTTGTCGGTCTCCAAACTGCCCGTTGTCTTTGAAATACTGGAAAAGGTCGTTGCCATGCAGCTTACTGCTGCTCTGCACAGATATGGAATGTACGACCCCTTCCAATCCGGCTTTGGTAAACTGCATTCTACAGAATCAGCTCTCACTGAAGTCACTAATGGCCTTGCTCATTATTGGTACTTCTCGACCTTACTGTGGATCATGGTCTTCTGCTGGAAAGGCTAAAGCAGTTGATGGTATCTCAGGATCTGGCTTGAAACGGTTCTGTTCCTGCCCCTCTCTTACAGGAGGTTTTCTGTTTCGGTGGGCCAGTTCATGTCCGATACAGCCGTCATGGTGTCCCAAAGGGTTTTTGTGGTTGTTCAAAGGTGTACAGAATCTATATGGCTGAAAAGAAGATGGAAGTCTGGATATTGTGGCTCGATAATAATAAAAAAATTAAAAAAAAAAAATCAGGAACAGATCATATAGAATGCTTTTTATTTTCACATCGACTCGTATCTTTGGGTCACATTTCTCCTTCTGGAGCTGTGCTCTGTTTTAAGTGGACCTGATTCAGGCGCCAAAGATTTGATCGAGCAATTCAACTAACAGCTTTTCTTACTCTGTAATAGTTAGTTGTGCCTCAAGTTCCCAGCAAATCATTGCTCACTGTGTAGTTCTGCCTGATTGTAATGCCCCAAATAAGAGCAGGCTTCAGAAGTCAGATTGTTATTCTGAACAAAGAGGAGCTTTCTCAGTATCAAATCACGACAAGACTAAAGATTTCAGAGGGGATGGTATGAAATGCTTTGGATCTATTTTATCTGAAGCACTGACTACAAAAGATATATCTAGTTTAAAGCCAAAAGAATGGAAGACTACAATCTCTGAAAGGGGGGCGGTCAGCTGCACTGCTGTTTCTCATGCATGAAGCGCTGCGTGCGCACATTGCTCTCATCTTTGGGTTTTTTTACCGCACAAACTTTTTTTTTCCCCCTGCACCTCGCGGTCTACCTGGTGACACTCCGCGATCGATCGACTGGTTGGGCACCCCTGCTTTAGATGTTAGTATTTCACAGTGGATGGATGTTTAATGTCCCATCTGTTGGTGAATGAAGGTTGGAAAAAAGAACAGATACAGTATATATCTGTGTATCAAAGCTAAAGGGACAGTTTTACATTTTATCAGTGGGGCTGCTGTTCTAACCCAAATCCACCAACACTAACATGAAATATGAGGATTAATATATATTTTAGAGCAGCTGTTCCCTACCTGGGATACAAGCCGACCTTTAGGGGACACCAGAGTTCATGGGGTGTGTGCAAGGCTTTGTCTTCTTTAGGTTGCGAGGTTTCCAAAATTCCGTTTTTGCATTCAATAAGAAATCATAATAGCACAGCAGCTGGTATAGTCGAAGGCCTGTAAATTACCATGTGAAAAGATCACAGCAGAACACAGTTGTTCAAATCATTTCACTGTTTCAGTTCATTAAAAGCAGGGAGCCTCCAAGGAAAAGAGGCTGTGAGTCTGTTCAGTTCTGCTGGTTTGTTCGCAAGCATGATTTAGCTCAACAAACAGAAAATCAACTGCTGCTCAAACTGAACAGCAGCTTTACGGTTTGTTGTAACTTGTAATATTTGAGGTGGATTCTGTTGGGCAGAGCATTTGGTTTCATTTCGTATATCACCAGTCATTGTGCGCAATCTTCAATTGAAATGTTTCATGTTTGTATAGAAAGGAAAGGAGCAGAGTTTGTAATCAAGGACTTGTTCAACATTTTGAGCATTGTGGATACTTTGTTTGACTCTGTTTTTGTTTTCTTTCTTTCCTCTCCTTTCTTCCCCTCAGTGGCCTTGGCTTAAGGCCACTGAGGTGTTTGAGGTGAAGGAAAACAGATCGACCACACAGACTTCACAATATGTGCCACTGTGCTTGAAAATGTTTTATGGCATGGTCTGAACAAAGGTCGCTCTTTATATCTCCCGAGAGGTTGTAATCATTATGCAGGTCATTTGTCTGTTATATGTTTTATTAAAGGAAGGAGGAGCACAGTGTTACTGAGTGTTCTGGATACTTTCAGTTTGGTTGATTTAAGTTATGTGTCACTTAGAAAATCTGCATTAGTGGCTTTCATTCACAGGATAATTGTGAATATATTACTGATTGTCATTTGTCCATCACAGGCCAAATACAGCACCTAGAGACAGACCATCATTTACACCAAACACTCATGATTAAAATTAAAAAAAACAAAAATATGGTGTTTGAATAAATGCACCAGCAAGTGAAATGCATTTTAGTTAAATTAAATGTACATCTGGGTTTTTTGGAACAAGTCATCGTCCATCCATATTCGACACTGCATTGCTGACTGGGGTCAGTGGCTGGAGCCGACCCCAGCTGACGAAGAGCAAAAAGTTTGCTTTACTCTGGAAAAATTCCCAATCCATCAGAGTGCAGACACAGAGAGAAGGGCATAGGCCGAGGCTCATTTATAGCAAATTATACCATCTGTTGAACTGTGAGAGGAAAGCAGTAAACATACATTAAAACTGTCATCCTCCTCCACACAGAGGCATAGCGTACTTAGTGAAATGATCTGCTTTCAGAGAGTTTTCAGAAAAGTATCCATTTAATGAAGGTAATTTAGTCGCCAGTTCATTAAGTATACCAGACATAAAACTTCAAATACTTGTTAATGGCAGTAGCTAAAAAGCCAATTATATGGCACCGCGTCAGTGTAGTCAAGATTTAAATGATCCTACTGTGACTTTCATTCACAACCATCTCAAGGGTTTAGGAAGAGAGAAAGTAATCAGTGCTGCGTTTCTTTGAACTAACATGCGTTGTTGATGCAAGATGTTTGAGGGTAATGGTCAGACCGGTTTGATGTGCTAGAACGCAATAGGAACTCAGATAACCTCTTGCTACAACCAGAGTTTAACATCTCTGACCATCTCTGAAAACAAACGCTGAAGCAGATGGGCTTCGGCAGCAGAAGACCCACCTGGATGTCTTTGCTGGTGAAACTCCTACTACCATACATACATGCGCAGTGAATTTGGATAAGGGGGAAAAAAAAAAACGTGTTGCCAGGTCTGATGAGTTTTGATATCTGCTGCTGTCACATTTAGGTGGGATCAGGTTCAATCAGCCCTGTTCAGTCTCACTGGAGGTGGACCAGCTGAGCGCAGGGAGACCGTCCTGGACGTCCAGTCCCGACCAATGCAGGAGAACCTCATCTTCTCATCCCTGAGACTGGATTGGAGGATCCAGAGAAGCAGGTGATCACCACTCTCAACTGTCTCAAGAGACAGTGAAGAATATCGACATTCACCAAATCCACAAACTTAGGCAGAGAAGAGACACCTAGTCTGATCAATTATCGCTAAATTAGAAAAATCTAAGCAAAACGATGTGGCAAAGAGAAGAGGAATGAGCAACGGGATGAACAATCAGTTTCCTCTATCTACAAGAGCCTACAACAAGAGTACAAGAAATATTTAAACTCCTCACTAACTTTTCCAAACTTTCGGACCACTCAATTAACTGGTCTAAATAATCCTACCTATGACAGAGAACAGATGGAATCCTGCACTCCAAACTTTCCTCCCTACAGGTTCAAAAAAATATCCCTAAAATAACCTCAAACTAATATCACCTCTAAAGTTCTAATGATTTATCGTGACTCCCAGACAGAATAATTGAGTGATTACTTTACTGCTCAGCTCATGAGCTGTCATCTATACCACTGAGACCTCTCAGAGCTCATTTCTTCTCAGCTTATCTCTCTCTCTCTCTCTCACACACACACACACACACACACACACACACACACACACAAACAAATATACCAATTAAAGTTCCCGCAGCTTTAATTCATGAAAAGAGCTATGAATTACGAATTTTATACACCAGCACAAAGGCACCGCCTGGTTCTTTGAGCATCTTTGATTTTGCACATGTGCTTCTACTTCACACGTACACCAGCGAAAGCCAAAATTGGATGGACTTTTTTCTATTTCCCTCATCGACATTCATAAAATTCAAAGCCTTAATAAAGAGTAATTGCAATAATAACTAAGCTTTTAACTGATTTGCATGAGCCACTGATTGATTTATTAAAATCTGTAACTGGACAACAATACATAATTCAGTTATGGTGATGATGTTATGTATGTGTATACATATATGTATAAGCAACTCTAAATATTTCTTTAGTTTGTTGACTCTGCTTCTGTTTTCTTTACTGCTTTACTTTGTATTACAGTAAATATCACAAATCAAAACATGGGGTAATATAGTGGGTTTGAATTTTCACTGTGAAAAGTGAAGGCTGTTTATACAAATAAGTTGAACTAGAAAGTTTACCCAAATAACTTGAGTTATGACGACAATTGTTCTTAGCTCACAGATTTCCATAGTCATATCCATCACCTGTGAGCATTAGCATATCTTACTGAACTCAATACTTTGAGGTGAAATGTTGGTTCATATACTGCAAATTCATTCTGGTCTGTTAGAATCCGGTTTTCTCGGCTGCACATGCTCGTGCAGTAGGATGCACACTTCAGCAGTCAAGCAAGGCTTTTATAAACTAATGACAATAAAGCAGCTATAAACTGCCAGCATGTGGAAAGTATAGCAAACCGCTCCGATAAAGGTGAGGTAATGTATTTGCTAGAGGCAGTAAAAAGCATTTTTTGCATTTTGAAGACTCGCTAATGTTAGAACAATAACACTAGCAGCCACTGAGGGTGCAAGACGGCTTGCTACCTGTTTTTGAAGATGAACATTTGGAGCGATGATGTCTGAAGATTGCATGTGTATTTTTTTCTGGTAGTCATAATTTAAAAAAAAATCTATATGTATGTTTTTTAACTTAACAGGAATCAATTAGTTGCATATGAATAGTTGAATTATTGGCATAATGGTAATTTATGCCTTTTTTTAATGGCTTATTTTCAACACTCACATATTGTGTCATTTGAATGCACATGCGTTAATGACAGGTCTGTGATGAAAAGCAGACTCTAAGAAGCAGAGGAATATTACTCTGTTATTGAATTTGACACCCGCAATGCAATTAAATTACTCTGCTTTCATTCTGCAACACAAAAAGATTTTTATTGAGTGGTCACTTCTTTTATCACCGGGTAATCGCTTTTATAACGGCAATATGTCATTGCAATGCAAATGCTGTTGCACCTAACTCATAAAAGAATCATGCAAATGGTGTTTTTTCTCAAGTGCATATAAGGTATCGATGCACTGCTACTCAGCCTTGCTGGCATTTTGGTTCGCAATACATCAGCAACAAAACATAAATTGGACATATTTCAACAGATTTCTATGATAAAGGCTGTGAAAGAGGAGAAGCTCTGCAGGAAACGTTCAGACAGCAATGTTGTATCAAGTTGTGGCAGCAGGTGTGGTTTTGCTTGCACAAGTTGAACCAAATCCTTGTTTTAGAAGTCAGAAGGTGTCAAATCAAGTCCAGGTCTGAAGTGGCTGAGCGAGAGCCAAACAAGTCCAAGTCTTTTTATTTCATCAAGTCAAGTCAAAAGGTAATAACATCAGCCCTTGAGACTGACTGAAGTACGAGTCTTGAGCCCACGTTTCGATCTCTGACTGCTTGCCTATTATGTGAGCACACCATGGCTCCAAATCCGGTTTGGAGAAGAGTTTAAAATCACATGAGATCACATTGCGTTGCGTTATCTGCACATCGCTGCTGGCTGTGTTCAAATTTGCCCTGTGCTTGTTGTCACTCCTGCACAGTGATAAAATTGCAGCTTTTCTGTGTATAGTGGCACAATTTCACCCTGGCACTGTGCAGATCAATTGTTGTTAAATCTATAAACTCCCTTTGTCTGTTGGATACAAGACGCTGGAGGAAGGATTTGAAATCCATCTTCCAAACTACAGCCTGGCGAGGAGTGGAAGCGTTGCAGACCTTGTAGGGGAGAGCTTGAAGACAAACCTCCTGCAGTGTTGAGCTGAATACAGTCACGGGGTTTACTTCAGGCTGCCTGGAGACAAACAGCATAATAATCTGACCGTTTGAAGATGACAACTGGCATCATCAACACTGGCTGCGGAGCTGGGATTTGTCAGCTTGAATGAAACCCTCAAAAGGACTTTTGTGTTCTTGCCAGAACCAAATGGATTTGGGAAGTTTCAAACAGGCTGATTGGATTCAATACTGGACACACAGCTATGCAGACTGATGCACCCGGGGTACAATTCATCAGGGTGGAAGAAGGAACTACCCTCCTGTGGTTAACACATCTTTCTTTTCTGCTGAATCATTTTCATTTTGCGGCAAAACTAATTCACAGAGCACCTTAATAAAACACATCAAATAATTGTATTTTAAATCCACATGATGTATAGATCCCCGATAAAGTGCTGGAAACACTTGCGCAGTCTCAAATATTCATTGTTGACCTTCCTAAGGAATTTCTACTCAAATATTTTGTGCTTAAGTACTTTTGGGATCCACAGACTGTAAAAAGAAAAGCACACATCAATTCAACTGGGTCAGAAACTTTCACTATTAACTTGCCTTATTTTAATTTGTCTTCATTACATTTACATCACATTCTCTTCAAAAATATGCATTTTAATCCGATAAATAATACTTTTATGCTCCACTTAATAATCTTTTCATCATGAAAAAGAAGCATCAGTTAAAATAAAAGTTACAACTGAAGTTCTCAACAGTACTAAAGGAACAGAATTAATGCCGCTTACGTATAATTCAGGACACATTAGTCAAATCTCTGGTGAGTGCTAAGAAGGCAATCTCACAAACTGACTTGATATTCAGGCTGGAAATTATTAATCACACTTGATGGGAGCTCGATCAGAGCAGCAGCCACAGGTTGATGCTTATGGATGACTTTTTATTTCATGCTCTGAATATTAAGTCGACTGTTGTGAGTCTTGTTTTCAAGACAGAACAAAAACACTGACTAAAAATGAAGTGACACCTTCAGAAACTTAGCGTTGAATTAATGATAAATACAGGAGTTGGATGATGCCGTTAAAGCTTTGCACGTCACACATGCACAAGTACAACACAAGTTTCTATTGCACAAATGAAGCGTTAGAATGTAAAGTCACATTGTTTTACAATATCACCATAAATAGCAACAAATATGCATTTCAACATAATTCATATCATTTGGATGATGTACTACAACATAGACATAACTGATATACATAATTAGACTTTGAAACACATATTTCTGTTAGAATAAGCTGAAACAAATATTATCTGCACGTTTCCTCCACTCGGCCTGTACTCTCTGTCAGCTGTGAGGAGTTCAGTGTTCGGTCAGTTCCTCCGAGTGTTTACTGTTTAAATATAACCAGATGCTGTAACCAGTGAAACCGCCCCTCGTGTCAGCCTGCTGCAGAGATCTTCAGCCAGAGGCTTCTGTTTATGCCTTGGCTCGGCTTTTTTTTTTTTTTTTTAAAGCTGCAGGATCTGCTCAGTGTCTTTTCCAGAAGCTCCTCCTTTCAAAAACCACACCAAAATCCTGATGGAGAGATAAATCTGTTTTCTTCTGTATTACAGTGAACATTAAGCAGCCTGGACTGGATTTCCCTCCTGGGGTGTTTGGTTGAAATTAACTTTCCGTGAACTTTCCTCTGATGAAACTGTACAAGAGATGAAATAATATCTTTGAGTGACAACAAGCTGAAAGCACATGGATGAGTCAAACAGATGTTTATCATTGCCTTCTATCCTCTCGACACTTCAGATCATTCAGTGGTGTCAGAGTTCAGGTCTGACACGGACAAAAGGACAACCGTGGCATTAAATCATCTCCTGGATGTTCCCGTCTCCACCATTCCACTCTGGCGCTTGCGGCATGGGCAGAGGTAGCCTTTCAGGTGCATGCGCACCTTGCTGTGCAGGGAGGCGTAGATGAAGGGGTTGTAGCACGCAGAGCTCATGGCCACTAAATGAGAGCAGACCTGCAGCACGTTTATGTAGCGCTTTCCTATGATATGGAAGTTTGGGTCCAAATCCAGCAACAGGTTCAGCACCTGCACAAAAAAATTAAAACGATGTTAAACTGAATCTTCACGGAGTTTCTGAAATAATACAACATGGTCAAGATTTGGAATTATAATAATTTGATTATTGGGCTGTTTGTGGTAAAAAAGCAGATAGTGGTTGAGGAGCAGGGTGGATTCTGGACACTATGCCAGGCAAACTCTTCAATCTTCAATATGCACTGAGAGTAATGCCATTTCTGTACATTAAGTGGCAGTAGTGAGTCTCCATAGTAACCCATTTAATTTCATCCCAGCTTGATTGGTTTTCTGTTAGTGTTTTTGGAATTTTCTTTAATTATTCATAACTTCAGTATTTCTGTTTTCTATTCAATCTACCATCTTTCCTAATGAGCTGCATAATGACTTGCCAACTTTATTAACCATACTAACAGTTCAATATCCAGACCAAGTCTGAATGATATGCAGATTTAATATAATATATACAGACTTGAATCCATGCTTTCATCACTTCCAGAATCAACTACTGCAACAGCATTCTTTACGGTACTCCATCCAAAACCCTCAATAAACTACAGTACATTCAAAACTCCGCTGCCCGCCTCCTCACCCACACCCGCTCCCGTGAACACATCACCCCTGTCCTCCACAAGCTCCACTGGCTCCCCGTCCCGCAGCGCATCCACTTCAAACTCCTCCTGATCACCTTCAAAGCTCTCCATCATCTGGCCCCTCCATCCCTCACAGACCTGCTCCACCTCCACACTCCATCTCGCTCCCTCCGCTCCTCCAACTCCAACCTGCTGTCCCTGCCGTGTAGGACCAGGCTCCCGACCTGGGGAGACAGAGCCTTCTCCATCGCCGCCCCCACCCTCTGGAACTCACTGCCCCAACCTCTCCGTGACTGCTCCCACCTCCCCACCTTCAAGAAAGAACTCAAAACCCACCTGTTCAAAATTGCCTTTAATGTTTGAAGGTGCTGTAGGCAGGATTCAGCATCTCCGCCATCTTGCTTTGGTTTACCTAAGCAAAATGGCGATTTGACCCATCTAAGATGGCAATTTGAAACCCAGCACAGCCAATCCTGTCCTGTTTTCTCTGACATGACGCCCTTACGCAAGTTAAGCCTCTCCCACAAGAACGTGTGACGAATGCCCCTCGACCAATCACGGTTAGAGCCTCTGGGGCTCTTCTGATTGGTCAAAGATACCTGGAGCTGTCGAGATTCCTTTTCAGCTCAGAACAGAGACAGATGGAAACGCTGCGCCCTCACGGTAGTGCAATTATGCTACACTCCAAAAGGATTATCAATGGATACTCTAACATTTAATCCAAAGAAAACAGAAAAATTAGCATTGACTAGCAAAATCCTGCCTACAGCACCTTTAATGTTTTTTTTCTTTACTGCTGCTGATTTTATGCTGTTGTTTTTACTTATTTTGCTGTATTGTGAAGCATCTTTGAGTGTTTTGAAAAGCGCTATACAAAAAAAATGTAATTTAATTGAAAAAATATTTCCTAGTGTAGTTTTTAAAGTAACAGATTACCTTACCTAACTTGTATGTCTTCAGCCTGTGAGAGGAAGCTGAATTAATAAAGGAAACCAATGCAGGCACAAAGGAACCATGCAGACCTCACACACACACAACCTGAAACAAAACCCAGATGCTTTCATGGCAACACAGCAAGAAACTAGTTCACCACAATGACCCCAAATTTCAAACATAAAACCCACCGGCGCCTGTATAAAATGTGACATTGTGTCATTGAATTCTCAATTTCTTTTTGGACATTTTTCTCATTGAAACAAATGTTGCTATAAAACCATGCAAGGTTTAAAGTTTTTTTTTTTTTTTTCCTCAGTTTTCATGAGACAGAGCATCACTGGATGTGGCTAAAAAGCCATTTAAGGTGCACATCATGTGCCGTGTAGTTTCTTCTGTCTGCTTGCCTCTACAGTCGTACCACGCCGTGAACTCTCCACTCGCCTTCAATTCAATTAATGAGATGAGGAAATTCAGATACGACGGACAGCCATTTGCATGGCTCATTGTCGACACTTTCTTTGTCCCTCGGTTGCATTAAAATGATGATGATCTGTCTTGATTAATGATGCATGAAATGTAATAATTGCACGGGCAAATAAATTTCAGGTTTGTGTCACGTCACTGATTTCATAATTTCAGGATAGTTATCGACAGAAGAATGTCAACTTGATCTCTTGATCTTCAGGGTTACTATGTGATTAAGACATATAGGAGATAACCGAAGGGTGCTGGGGTCTTCGTCAGAGGCATAAGAGTTGTACATGCTAAATAAATGTGAAATAAAATACCGTTCCAGAATTCAGAGCAGATCTACAAAATTGTTTTATTTATCTATTTATGTGTAATTTTTTCTTTAAGTGGGCATCAGTGTAATACTTTGGTAAAACAGACATTAGAGCAGCAGGTTTTCCTGCTGCCTATCTGGGAGGGCTCCGTGGAAAAAAAAAAACGTTGAAAACCAGTCACCTGCAGAGGCAGCCAACACAGGGCAAAGGCGAGCACTGAGGCCACCAGCAGCAGGAAGGTCTTCTTCCTCCTCTGGCTCCAGCGCTGCTGACTGTTGGACGGCTCCCCGGGTACCGAGTAGCGCTTCAGGCTGATGGTGATGGCACAGTAGGACACGCTGACTGACAGCAGCGGGATCATGTAGGTGGCTATGAGGATGAAGCAAGAGTAAAGCAGCCGCAGATTTCCACTGTTGGGCCAGAATTCCTCACACACGACCAGGTCAACGCCAGTGGGCCGCAGGTCCAGGTAACGTGTATAAAGGGATGGCGGTGCGGCCAGAGCCAGAGATAAAAGCCAGACCCCCAGAGTCACTGCACCACAACCCCAAACAGAGATCCTCCTCCGGACAGGGTGAGCTGGGACAAGTGGGGGAAAGACAGCGCTGTTGAAATCTTTCATGCAATCGATTTTATTTTACACCACCGGTGTTTAAATTCTGTGAGGATGAGCCCGCTCTGACAGAGCTCAAAAGACACAACACCCCCGAGGCACCCCTCACCCCTCACAACCTCAAATGCCAGATTTACTAAAATCGTTCACGTTCCAAATGTGTTTTATTAGGGTCATTATTTGGATTGGAAATATAGAATACCATGTAAATATGTTGAGTTTTCATGAGTTTGGTGTTTTACCTACAACGATGTAGCGGTCCACAGCAATGGCAGTGAGTGAAAGCACTGACGCAAACACTGTGGCACATTGAAGCAAGGGGACCAAATGGCAGAGGGGTCTTCCAAAAGCCCAGCCATGGCTGTCAAAGGCATAAGACACAGTCAGTGGAACACAACTCAAACACATCAGCAGGTCGCCAGCTGCTAAATTACCAATGAAAATGTTTGTGGCGTTATGAAGTTTCTTGTCAGCCAAGATGCAGGCCAACAGGAATAGGTTCCCAACAACAGCGACAACCACTACGACGCTGTAGAGCGGCAAGAACAGAGGCTTCAGCCGCTGGAGAACCTCCATGCCTACGAACATATCCAAGCTGTGGTTCAGTCTTTTGACATCTTCAAGGTTGTCTTGTCCAGTTTCATGGCTGATGTTGTGGGTCATTCCAAAGTCCACGAACGTGTCCATATCTGTGCAAGTGAAATTAGAAAAAAAACAAAACAAAACCAATTAATACTGAATCACGAAAGACAACAGATTATTATGCTGCTGCTGCAACAACAACACAAGTGAGTTTCTTAAAAAAAATCTTAGAATATCCTGGATGGATTGAAGTTACCGTATTTTCTGCACTATAAGGTGCACGTAAAAGCCTGTAATTTTCTCAAACCCCAACAGAGCGCCTTATAATTCGATGCGCCTTTTTTGCGGGAATTACGGTAATCACCCTGATAACATGAGCAAACAACCCCTGCTTGCTAAGCTGCTGAGCAAGTTAGTTTAAACAGAACGGGAAAAACGAAGCTTCAGGCACGTTCTCCACCTCCAACCTGTCAGTCACCATAATCACACAATTGTATGGCTGCTGCTGCTGCGAGGTGCGGTGCGGTGTTCACTCGTTGGAGCGTCCAGCTCAATCAATTGAGCGCAACTGCGAATTAACCGCAAGCTCGGCGCTGTTATTATTATTATGTTTTCCTCTCCGTTGTCCGGGCGCTGCAGAATTTATCGTGGGCGGGGCGCCCGGACTGAAAAGGTCTGGCGGAAACCCTGCTATTCTATACATCCTATGCGCCTTAAAATGTGGTGCGCCCCATATATGAATTTTTTTTAATTAAAAGCTATTCATTGACTGTGCGCCTATTAATCCAGTGAGCCTTATAGTGCCGAAAATACGGTATTTACAATGTCCAGCTAGCTCGACATGCACACTGGTTTGGAAATCAGTTGGAGCGCCTGGAGAAAAAAACCCCTATTTAATCACAGCAAGAACATGAACACCAGAAATTCAACCAGCAGACTGGAACTAGAATGATTCGGATATACAATAGCCCATCTCAAAAAAAAAAAAAAAAAAAAAAAAAGTTGCAAAAATATGTTGTTTTTTTTTGTTTTGTTTTTTTTTTTTTGCCAACTTTGACCTGAGCGGGATTGGATATAATGAGAGCCGCCCAGTGCTTGGACCTGTTCCCTCACAGCAATCACAGCCATTGACCAACACAGTCTTTTTGTGTCTGAGTCTGTATGCTGTCCCAGCTGACCAGCTTAAAATGGTGACTGTGTGTGAGTGTGTGTGTGTTCTCCTGGGATTGGCTCCAGCTCTATAACTTGGACTTGTTGGATAAAGTGTGAATCAATGTCTCCTGAAGGCACTAGAGGCTTTTGTTTTGTGATTGCACAGACATCACCAAATAACTTCGGATCCTCCAGAAACTTTAAAACTGAAAATCTTAAGTGAAGCTCTGGGGATAAAAATATTCTGTTTCTTTGATTTCTAAGCAGATGGATTTACAGTGAAAATAGGCTTATAGAAAAGGCTTATCTATATCTACACTTTTCCCAGGAATGACACAGGATTTCACACCTATTTTCTTCTGTCATAAATCCTCAAAATGAATGACATGTTTGTTCTTTGACCTTTCTACGTTAAGTGCTTATATCACCTTCCTTGTTGCCTTTAATTAAAAGTCTCTTGAAACTTTGACAGTGACTGATTTTGATCCTAAATTAAGTGTCTTATCTTATCTCTTCATATCGAAAGCCGGAAAGCTTAAAAAGCTGTGAGACACAAAGACAGATAAATCTATCAAGGCTCGTGGATATTGTTTACCCTCTCAACGATTTCACAGATACGCTTCATGCTCGAATCTTCATGAGCTGTTTTCACTGTGAATCAGAAAGTTAAGATGACAGTCACAATTCTGAGGATTTTTTTTTTATGGAAAGGGGACGAAGTCCGAAACAGGAAAATGAGTTAAATAAATCACAGCTCATGAGAAATATTTTGAAAGCCTCACTAACTCAGACATGATGGACTTTTTTTTTTGCCCCGATGCCTCCAGTGAGTGGTTAAATACCCCGGTGCCTTTCATTCCTCTTGCAGCCAAATCTCATTTTGGTCTTTTGTGCAGCTGATTGGAGCCATTAGACATTTGGTGCCAACAGCCAAGAGGAAGAAGAAGAAGAAAATAACTTCAAGTGAAGTTTCTCAAATAGGTTCATCACCATGGATGTGAACTGAACTCAGACTCCTTTCTTTCTTTAAACGGAAAAGGATTCTGGATTATTGAACTAAGGAAAATGAGAAGAAGCAGTAACAAGCTGAAATACACTCACACCATGCAGACAGCTTCTCGAAAGCTAGGATGATTTTAGACAATGTTATTGTAGCCACTGTGAATGGTTACATAGCGGGGTGAACATCAGTCCTGTCAGGTCTCTTTATGTGTCTCTGAAGTCTGTGTGTTTTGTTTTTTTTTTTGTTTCGGTTTTGTTTTTTCCCATTTGTCTCTTCCTCTTTTATTTTGATGTGAACCTGTCTCGTCTCTGTCAAGCCACACGTGTTCTTCCTGTCTGCCCTCAAGCTGTGTTTTTGATTCTGGTAATGCATTTCACCTGTGTCTTCCCTTCTCCTGTATATATATAAACCCTTTTCCCTCATGTGTCTGTTGCCATTTCATCATTGTACCTTTGTGTTGAGAACATCCTGTGTTTTATCTCATGTTCCTTCTATTTGTTCATGTTTCTGGATTTATCTTTTTTTTATCATCCTTTTAGGACACATTTTCCTAGTTTGAACTTTCAATAAAATTGTTGAGCTTTGATAATATGTACGAGTCTGCTTTAGGGTGTATTGCTGTGATTATTGACAGCGCAGAAGTTTTCTGAATCCATCTTTCCTGACAAAAATTAGTTTGAAGATTCCACGATGATTATATTAAACAATTTTTATCTTGATACTAAATGTAACTCTGACACATAACATGAAAGTGGAGAGTGGTTGGTTTTCCACGTTCTCATGTTGCACTGGGACTTGGAAGAATGTTCTCTCTCTCTCTTCATGGCCTTTTGGGTTTGGATGTTAATGAAGCTGAAACAGGACTCAGCAGCAGCACACTAAATGACTCCCTGCTTTGAAAATTACTTTCAGATGTCTATGAAGCATTTGTTAATGTCAACTTCCCTTTATTTTGTGCACAAAACACTGACCTTTAACTACAAATCTGGATTTCTCCATTGATAGAATTCAATCTGACGGTCTAATTTTCCTCTGAGAGGTGTACTGACATACTACTACTACTTTTTCTCACATTTTTGTTGATACATTGCAACAATTCTCTAAATCACACATGATCTTTCTCTTTCATTCATTGCTTTATGGTGACATTCACTTTTCCAAAAGCGCGTGGATGAAAAGCAAACCCCCTGAACTCTCCAGACTGATTGGCTTCCCTGAAATGCTTCATCAGTTACAGACTGATTGTCTTCCTGCGTATCCAAACAGAATTATGCTGCATTCAACAGGCCTCCTGCGTGGAGAACATGCTGTATGTAGGTCAGATACCTGAATGAGGATGGATGTGGACCAGAATACTAAAGACCTTTTTAATACAAAGTGCTCAAATCCCTGGAGGTTTAGAAATCCTGCAGGTTCTACTTGTGTGTTTTATAGTGCCTAAATACATCAGACTGTTTAATATATTCTCACTGTCGACGAAATATATAAAAATAGTCATCAGTACGCTCTCATTTTACAGTTAAATCACCGATGCTGCTATCACAACTTTTTCCATTAAACTTACTCAAAGTTTTACATTAGAAATCCAAAAAAGTTGTTTTCGAAGAGGTAAAGATAGAGATGAAGAATACAAGTTAGGAACAAAGATTAAATTACCAACATTGATTGGAAGATAAAGTTCAAATACACAAAGCAGACTTGATAATGAGGGAATGGACAAAATACTGAAAACACCTTATTGTCTTCTGAGCACATATTACTTCACCCACCTGTCATGAAACACCAACCCAATATGTTTGCGTTAAACTTAGTCTCAGAATATTATGGCGTAAGTTTTAAATACTGTTAATTCATTGTTAGCAATGGTTAAGAAGGAATTACAACAAAACAAGGCAGTTTTACTGGAGTCGGCTTCACTTCCCCCCTCAGTTAATCACTGTAAAGCAGACTGGCAACATTCCAGGGATTCAGCGACGGACAGACTGAATGTAGTGACTGTGGCGTGATAACACTATGCCTCTGGTTATCTTACCCAAGTAGCATTAGCATAAATTTTGACACAGCCTCCTGCCTATGATTAAGTAAAGGAAACATTTAATGTTGACAAGTCGATTAGCATTTCATTTACAGGCCCTGCCAGTGAAGACTGTGCAGTCACTTTGGATCTGGATGACTATAGGAGTATATTTGCCACCGGCTGCACAGAGGATCAGGTACACACTAGATTTATTAATTAATCGTTAATAGTCATGGTTGTTTCATTGCAGATGAAATGATTTACAATGTGTGAAAATAATTGTTTTTCACTGTCAGTTTTGATCATGTGTACAAAGGTGGTTTGTATAGACTCAGCCTTTAGCTGAGACTATGTGAGAAGCATTTCCTCCACTGACCACCCACGGCTTCTATGACTTTAACCGTTTTAGCCATTCTTTTCAGTCTTGCAATCTTTTTTGAAAGTCTTCATTTTATGTTAAATTGAGACTCATTTGCTGCAATACTCCAGTGTGTTGGATAACCTCTTTTACAAACACATCCAACTTTTTGGTGAAACATCTCAGTTTGTGCTTGTGGGGGCTCAGCTCTTTGTCCAGCGGCCACCCCTTGTTGAACACAAGCAAGCAATGTGAAAATGGTACGGTTTACAGCAGATTTTTCTCCTGTAAACAGACTCTAAAGCACACAAAAGCCTCATTTGAAAAGTCCAATTTGTGTGTTATGACAGTAACAGTTGATCAACTGGAAAAATACACGCAACACAACTGTGCAATATGACTGCATGTGGTACAGACTGCACATTTGCTTTGATGTGCAGACACATTTTAACTAGATATGTGCAAATAGAGAGAATTATCTTTTTTGAAATGAATCTCGGTCTCTCGATAGTATTTTGTGTGTATGCATAACACCACATTTGCAGACTTGCAAGTTTTTGTTTTTTTCTCTTTCTGGAAAAGCTCACTGATTGTGGTCCAATTGAGTGACATGTGAGCCACTTGTGACAGAACGGGCATGGAGCCACTGATGGAGCACACTCGAGGAAAGCAACGTTCATGGTTCCCTGGTTTGCAGTGGCAACATGAACGCTCCTGCCAACCAAAGCAGATTTTTGTTGTACTGGACGACAGGAACAATCTGTCAGCCTGTTTGTGATTCGATCCAGAGGGACAAAATATTGTTTTGTTTGTTCTTTTTAATTTAGTTTTTCTCAGTAACACTGCAGGATTTATGAATCATCTGTTGTTGCATTTTCAAAAAGACTACTTAATCCTTCTGAATTGCATTTGTTTGGGTATTTTTCTCTTGCCAGATTCATCTCAAGGAGGTTGAACATCTTCTCTGAGTCAAGTGTTTTCAGCTTCTTTCAGTGCTTCAGATAGCTTTTCACTTTTCGCAGTGCTTCCTACTTTGAAGTCGAGCCGTGTGGACAAACATGACCTTAAGCAAACTGCTGAAGCAACAACGTGCACATCAAAGCAAAGAGCACTTAGCGTCTAGTTCAGGTTCATCTTTAGCAGGGAAGAAAAAAGTCACATTTCATGACAGTTCATTCAGCTTTTCTTGCGGTGTTTTACCAATATTCACAAAGGTCAACATCCTGTACTAAGAGAGGAAAGTGGTATGACCTTTTGGGACAGTCGGGCCACGACCTTTATCTTCTGCCACTTACTACTAACATGACTTATGGTAATGGTGAATATTTTCTTTTTTTTTTTAAATCTTCCACTTCTACCATGCCCCTTGTACCACACAGATTGTGTGGATGCTGTAGGCAGCAACACAATAATGATCCTGTTTCTTCATTATTATTGTCTGATTACACTCCGCAGATTTGGAATTCCGGCATCAATAACTCTGTAATGAAACACTTTCAGCCCTCAAACAACACCTCTTTCCAATCGATGTGAGCTGGACAATATGCTACAAGCCCCCTTTTTATTCAAAAGTAGTTTTCTTTTGAGCAGCAAAAATAACACCAGTCTTTATGCGCAGCTGGAATTACCAGTTTTTTTCTGCAAACCTCAAGGGACCGTCTTGCCAGTTGCACAACCGCTGTAACAGTGAAGAATGATACTACAAATATCTAAAAACGTCACTGTCACCAAAATAACTGCAACCTTCACTTGTCTCCTGCTGTTTCATTCTACCACACTCACTTCGATATTAAACATTTTTTCATCTTTTTCATGCAGTATCTGACTTCACTGTTGAAGCGGTTTTGAAACTTGGAGATGGTTTTTGTGCAAAGAGGCATTGGTGTTTCCTTAAAGGGGCTGTATCATGCAAAATTCACTTTTGTATGTTTTAACGTTGTTATATAGTTATGTACTCACCAAAAACACCCCCAAAGCGTTTTTTTTCCTTCATGCCTGCGTGTTTGAGCTTTCCTCGTGTTTCTGCTGCTCAGAGAGGCACCCCCTCCCGCACCCGTGAAAACGCTCTGTTTCCCACGTTGATGTCACACTGTGAAGACGGCTCCCCTGAGCCCCCCTCCCACAGGCCCTCGGCAATCAGCATTGCTGTTTTTTGTGACTCCGATTACGGAGATAAATTTCAATCATCGTCTGAAAGCAACAATCAAGCAAGAGCAAGAGTCTGAAGGGTCTGCGCTTCGTGAGTTTCTCACAGGAAAATACGTTTTCGCGTGTCTTTGTGTGTAAAGAAGCCAGAGCTAAAGAGCTAAAGCTAGCCAGCGTATTTGTTTTTAAGCGCTGATTGGTTGAAGTTCGCTGTCAGTCAAAGTCCACAGGGGGAGAGCCGGGATTTTCAGTGAAACAGAACGTTTTCTCTTCCGGGTTTCAGAATTAGCCTCAGAAAATCTTTTATTTCACACAAAATTACTTTTTCTTAGCGCCAAAAATAAACTATTACCATGTTAATGCCATTTCTAGGGTTTGGACAAGCTAAAATGATACAGCCTTCCTTCCTTCATGATACAGCCCCTTTAAGGAGTTAATGATAGTGGAATTTCAAATCTTTGATTTCATTCATTCATTTATTCTTGTTGTCAGAGGTGATTTTGTCTACACTTAATTTTACTCATTACTTTGATATAATTTCTTTGGTCTGTAATATCAGTCATGTGCCAAAATGGGCACAAGGTCAGTTTGTTTCTCTCTGTTCACTTTATAAAAAACCCATAGGTTTTTTTTTTCTTTTTTTTTTTTTCACTTGGACAGCTTCTGTGAGGATCACCCAATGGAGGAAGATGCTCTAAAATTGAGACAACAGCTACATGGCTGAGATTTATCAGATGCAGGAACAGGGACGCTAACATTTGTGCTAACTGCTCACAGGTACTGTCGATACACACTAGGAAAATAGTATTCTTAATAAAAATTAAACATTGATGCTATACTATAGGGCTCATGAGGCACTCTGTCTTTGGTAAAGGGAGTTTAGTGAAACAGTGACAGGCACAGAGGCTTTGCAGTTCCTAATTTCTTTTGACATATAACTGTAAAAAGCCTACTGGACTTTCAGCAGTTTTAACAATTTCCTGACGGTTACTCACCTGTGACTTTTGTGTCTTCAAGCTGATTTCCTGATTCACTATAATTCTAACTATGTTTTTGTTTCTTAGAATACAAATAAAAACAAACAAAACAATAAAAATGAATACTTAACACGCTCAAAAAGGAGTAGGAAGTGGCATAAGCTTTTTAAATCCTCCCCAGTCTCCAGTCCGTCTGTTTACATACCAGGATTTCTTTTCAACCAAACACAAACTCCTAACTTTCTTAAACTTAATTAATAAATTTACTGCAGGAATACATTATTCACATGGTTTATAAAAATGTTATGCATGTGGTTTCCCCTCCAAATATTTGACGTGTCTCACATCAACACAAAGTGAAGAACATGTCTTGAAATTTCCAGGCACTCCGCTCAGACCCTTCTTGATGTGTGTAAATCGTGAGACTCGAGTCAATAATCAGCTGCAGGATTATGTTTAAGATCCCATCTGCGCTCCGAACCGTTTACCTTATCGGACAGCTCGGCAGAAAACCCACCCTTCCCTAGTAACGCTGTTGCCATGGCCTTTGTGGAAAGCATCCAGACCCTGTAGCTAATTTGCGAGGCGTGATGGGAATCGAGAACCCTCAAAATGCAAAACAGGAAGGACGACGCTTGATGACTCTCTTTCACCTTAACCTGTCTGCGCTCTTTCCTCGTTTCTCTTTACATTTTCCCGTCATACCATTCTCATGATCAACCTGACATTTTTTTTGTGAGGAGAATTTTTCCAACTCCGGCACTTCTAATTTTCGGAGGCAGCTGTGGCATGCGGAGAGAGGCGGAGGCAGAGGTGAGACAAATACGGGACACAAACGGGTTCAAAGTTCGCCATGCAATTCTGATGAGGTGACTAATGATGTCCCTCATTATTTGGAGTGGGAATGTAGGACGCCGAGCCCCGCTGGCTCCTCATGCCGGCCACGCTTAATGTATGATGATTTCACTGCAGACACTTCGCAGGGCTCTGATTGTCTTTGTATCCTTGAAAAGCACATCTTCACCACTCATCTGTCCTCCACATCCGGGAGGAGTTTTGCGATATATTCATGCGCTATGAGGATGTAAACCACTTCCTAACGTAAAGTGCTTAAGGTCACAACAATGAAATTTCACGCCACATTCAGGCCGGTCCTGTGTCTGCAGGGCTGATAATCAGCTGCTATCCAAATGTCATTACTGCTCGCTGACCCTTTCATTAAGAGAGGTCAAAGCCTCGCTAATAGTATTACCTCTGTCAAGAAACAGCCCAAGATGTGCAAACGCATAAATGTGAACACTTTTACCGAGAGGAGGAGGGACGAATAAAAGCTCCGTTCTCGTTTTTAAGAAAAAACTCCTTGATACCTGCTTTGTGTGGTTGACAGATGCAAAATGTGAATACAGACGAAGCTGGAAGACTTTCTTAGGTTTGACAGTCATTATGCATCAACTGAAATATATCAGACTTTTCTATCTTTTTACCAAAACTTTAGCTCAGAACCTAAAATCATAAATACACACCCTGGAAATATTAAATACATTATAAGATCAGATTCCTTCTTTTCAGCAAAAGGCTCAAATTCTCGAAGGCTCAAAACCACAAAACAGTAAAATTTTCAAGGATATTTTATTTCTTAGGATGCACCTGTGGCTGTATCAGTGTTTTGGATTCAAACAGCGATGTGCAATTTGATGAAACTTAAATGACTTGAAAAGCTCTGTTGCATGAGCTCAGTCTACCTGGTCTGGCAGAGCAATCACTGGATCATGAAAAGGTTTCATTACCTATGGTCCATGTTCATTTTTCACGATACTGTCCCCACTTACAATAAAGACTGTGAAGGGCCTTAATCATCATATCATGGGTTGAATATTGGGTTACAATAGATAATTGACACAATTTTCTTCTGGTTATGTCTTTAACCCTTTTAAAGACAACCATTTTTATGATTGGATACTGAAAAAGCTTTCCTATGATAGTTTAAAACTCTAGACTTTTCTGATGTCATTGTCAAGGGTTTCTGGAAGCTGTTTTATAATCCTAAACATTAGTGCTAGTGTCCGACAATATATATATGAATGCACAAGACATGCCTCAGTGCAACGCACCAATCAGGCATGGTTTCACTTTTTTTTTTAATTCTATCAGATTAAATATGGAAGGATAAGAGGCTCTGCCCATGAAACGATTTAAAAATTGCTAAAATTCAAAATGACTAATTTGGAAAGCAACAGGAGGGAATGTGGAAATTAATGCTCACCATATGAAGCTTGATTATTTGCATAATCATCATCATTATATTTACCTTCCAGATAACAACTTTGATTTCATTCATTTGTTTTCTCTGCTGCTGGGTGCAATGTGCATGTACATCACTGCAAATAGGGAAAGTCTATTTCTCTGCTTGAATAAACGTTTTCTCTATTTATTCAAGAGGTTTCTGCAGTTGAATTCTCAAAGTCTTCAAAATGTCATTTCGTGACAACATAAAAGTAGTGCTGATGCTTTCAGATCTCTAATTACAGCAGTGTGCTCCTCCCCCTCTTGGTACTTTTTCAAAAACACATACAGATGCCTGAAGGCACCATGAAAAAAAGTTATTTTCACCCTGATTTTATGAGGAATGATGCAGTTTGTTAAGAATCGATGTTGCATCCAGTTCAATTTGGTTGTGTTTTCAAAAAATTGGTATTGATGCATATTCATTAATAAATGCTCCTGTAGCTTCGTGAAACACAAAAAAAATAAGCTTCCAGCAAGAAGGTGTTATGTTGTGCTCCCACAACATGTTCAACAGCAGAGAGACACTGTTAGAGGGGAATTAGATATTTATCCAAAATTTTCAATTACAGATATAACAAAGAATTCATAATAACACAACTGTTTTATGCTAATAAGCATGTATTTTTCTTACGACATCTTTTCAGAAGAGACAAATCACGAATCTACTGTGTGGAAGATGGAGTTGTGCTGCATTTTACCACACAAAGGAAATAATTACTGTGAATCTGCACATTTTGTGTCACCAGTGCTCCTGCTGCATGGCTGTTGACTGACGCCCTATACAAGACCAACATGTCAATGTTCTCACTGCCAGACCTCCTTCAGAGCTGCAAGTCTTTATTTAGATTAATTCTATATCATAATTTATAATTACCACTTTCTCACTGAGATGCAATATGACTCTGTCCAGCCTGTGTGTGGAAGCAGATTTCCACTATATTTAAAAGGGATTATCCAGAAGCATTGTTCGGATGCAGGAGGTGATGGCTAACAAAACTTCACATTTGAAAGTATGACAATTTCACTAATTGTTCTTTTCAATTATGAGCAATTATATTGTGGCACAAGCACTGAGGTAAACTGAGGCAGTGGGATTGCTTGTGTCTTTTCCTCCAGAAGTGCATCTCTATAAATGTCACTGTATGCATGGATTAAAGGACAGCAGAAGGATGAGAGCATCTTACCTGAGCAATCTGACAATCCACAGAAGATCCAGAGAAAATGACTCAGGTTCTTATTCACTTCTGCAAAATGAACTTCTGTTTCTTCTTCTCGTCTCTGTCGCCTCTTGTCTTCACCTCATGTGATTTCAGTTACAGATGATAGATCTTCAAGTCTCCAGTGATGTTCTGCAAACTGCATAGAATCCAGACAGGAGTGAGGAGTCAGGCAGGGAGATGGTGTTTCTCATCCAGCTCCCAATGAGAGAGAGAGAGAGAGAGAGAGAGAGAGAGAGAGAGAGAGAGAGAGAGAGAGAGAGAGAGAGAGAGAGAGAGAGAAAGAGGGAGAGAGAGAGAGGACCCACATAACCTAGCTGCCTCAAAATCTTCACAAACTGTGCCCTCCCACTTATTTTTCTTTATTTTGTCTGCATCCGCACACCTCACACGCACACAGGCGCTGTTGACTTGTATAGCCAACCTGTTATTTGGCCTCCGGTGAGAGGACAGAGACAATTTCTTGATTTGCTGTATGAAAGCAGTTGATTGCCTGCAGATAGTCACACACCTGAGAGGGAATTAGGTAAAAAAAAAAAAACTGAGCAATGGTATGAGAAGGACAAAATAATGATTTTGGTCCCAGTGTTGGAAATAAATGCAGCACAAAAGGTGCACAGAAAGAACAACCAAAACAGACAGGTAATATGGAAATCTAAAACATCTTAAAATCGAAGTTAGATTTATGCCTTGAATATGAAAGGGACAGGTGAATCTATGGGCAGAGCATGTATTGTCGTGCACTGTGCCTCCTCGACCAATTTGTGTGCAGTCTGTACTTTAAAGCGGTCTGACAAACCCCTGCTGAAACATCGACAGCATCAAATGTGACATTCAGAGTGTTTTTCTATTCTCACCCACACCCTCCATGCCCTCTCTGCTCCTTCACCCAACACCTCCCTCCTTCACTCTCAGGTGAAGGGGAGCCCCTTATCAATATTGCAGATCGAGTGAAGATCTGACTCTGTAGGTCAGAAATCTTCTCCGCAGGCTCTTCCTGACCATTTCCCAGCTGAGCGGGCCGATTCAGAACAGGACAGACCATTCAACAGAACAAACTGTCTGTCTGGCAAATCCCAGAGAGCTTTGGGGGAGAAAAAGAAAGCCTGAAAAGAGACAGAGAGGACGGAGCAGAGCAATAGATATGGATTGCTGTACTTCAGAGGATTGTTGCTGCCGATCTTTTCGTTGGCGCCTTTTGAGAAAACTGAAAGTTTGATTTGGGTTAGTGCAGCGAAAGGCTTGAGGAAGAAATGGCAGAGATTGAAAAGAAAGATTCTCAGCTGCTACTCAGAACAGTATTCCATAAACACACACACACTCTCTCTCACACACACACACACACACACACACACACACACACACACACACACACATACAAATGAACAACTTTGTCAAGCAAGTTGTTCTTAAACCACTTAAAATTTCTGACTTTTAGAGTCCCAAAAAATGAAATGTGTTATTTGTTTTCGTGGGTTATGTTTAAAGTGATGTTTTTTCTCTTTTTGAGATTGGCTAATAATTATAGTTGCTTTTGGTCTCCACTGATATATGAATAAGCTTTTAGCATTCAAGCCTTGGCATTTATTTTGCCTCGTTATCAGTGTGTCACAGCTGTCAATGTAATTGAGTACTCAGCTCTGTGAAATGGAAAGAGTCTTTTTTCAGCTCTCTATTGACGTGTCATTTTGCATGCGCACATGCAGCTGTGGAGTCTTCAAATAAATCTGATAATGTTCATGATGGATTATTCGAAGAGAAAAAAACTTTTCTGTGACTTCCAAGCTTGATGGGATTAAGATTTACTAGCATGCAGGGTTCATGATATCATATGTAATAAAAGTATATTATTGTATGTTATGATTAATCATACTTTCTTTCACGTTCTTTGTCTTCAGATCAATTTACTCCAAGGTCTGTCACATTTTTGTATAATTTCAGGTGAAATCCAGGACTGTTTCTTGGATTTATTAGCATTTCCATCAGGATCTTGTTCATATTTGTGAAAGAATCTGTCATTCCCTGTAGTAAGTAATTGTTTCCAACAAATTTTGAATTACTCAACTGTTTTTTGGGCCATTGTGTTTGTGAAAGAATAACTTTTTCTCCCTGTTTTGGCTCCAAGCAATCGTCCAAGAAAACTCATCCGAAAAGAGGAAAGGCGCAATCACTTTCTGAGCTGCTGAGAATCTCAAGGCGGAAATGTGACCATTATCAAGCGTAAATGTCCACTATTTTTCATCTCACAGTGTTGTGATCTCTTTATTTCAAAAGATATTTAGAAAAAAAAAAAATAGTGCAAGACTACTAAATGTTGAAGAAATCAAATAGAATTGAACCTGGTCTTTACATATATTGCAAAACTCTGGTCCTGCAAAGGTTTCTTCTTTGTAAAAGGGAGTTTTACTTTTCAGTTTCTTATGCTTACTTATATGGAACTGTAGGGTTTTTCTCTGTGAAAGTGTCTTGAAATGACTGTGTTGTACTTGGCACTACATGAATAAAGCTGAATAGAAAATCAGGTGATTTCATATACTATGTTCAAATTTTAGTTTCAGGATCAAGTGTGTCATTAAATTGCATTAAGGCTGACTTTGACAGCTGTGACGTCTGCGTGTCTTTACGCATATGAAGAAAGCTGCAGGAAGGAAGCACCAAATAGAGACATGGAAATGGAGGAGACGTAAGTGAGAGGCCATGTGAAGCACATTCCCTGCTGAGCTTAATGACACACACAAAAAAAATGGATGGTCGGCAGTCTCCAATTAATTATAACTGGAAGCTGTATTTTATGCTGCTGTTGCTAGAGTATAAACCAGATGATCACATACTTATGATTTATTAATTTGACAGTGTTTTTTTTTTAAGCAATCCCAGTTTCACGTTATGAATACCATGAATAATTTCCACATATCACCTTTCTCATACCCGATCAGCTCATACCTGGATTATAAATCCCCTCGTTCTCACTGTCAATCACTTCAGGTCCAGTTTGTTGGTGCAGTTGTACACAACTAAGTTAAAAGACCCGCTGGGAAAAACAAGTTGACTTCAGACTTGGAGTTAAAAAAACACAATAATAAGAGAGTCGGGTAGCAAACACAACAATTCCAGTAAGCAAACAAAGCCACCCTGTGTGCAGCAGCTCAATTGCCCAGGCTGAGTAGACCTTAAATTTAAGTCACGGCTTCAGTCAAGATGAAACCCTTTCATCTCTGCGGTGGTCTTCAGTTGATGTCGGCCTATATAGTCCACCCTCTGTCATCAGTTATATGTTACCAAGATTCAAGATTAGAAGAACTTAAGAAGTTTTAATTTTTTTTTTTTTTTTGAATAAGTTCGGTGTACAATGAGTAGTTTTAATACGTTATCATATTTTGAATATAAAGGAGAAAAGCATTAGTTGTAGAAAGACATTTCTCTGTTGGGCTGTGTGTAATAGTGCATCAATTAAAAAGATTTTAAAAAATCAGTTGTTTGAGACTGAGCCTGTGTTCACTGCAGTTCCATGTGAATAATGTAGTTTTGTTTTTAAATATATGATAGCATGTACGTTTTGAAGTTGCACATATGATAATTTCAGTCAAAAGAAAATAATTTTCAAGCAAGTGTCTGATATTTTTATGCAGCAGTGAACAATGCAAAGAAGACTGGACACAATGACATAACACAAAATATCATAGTAGGAGAGGATTCGGATACATGGACAGGAAACAACAAGACAAGAATGGAATGGAAACGAAGCAAATGCCACCATTGTGGAGTGTAATAATGTAGTGGAAGTCAGAGAGACATGGAACCGGCGCCTCATGTGAGAACTCTACCAATAGAAAATAACTTTGACCAGAGGAAAAGTACCAAAAATACACAAGCTGTGTGAATCATTAGCTTGATGGGTGAAAAGACTGAGACAGTTGCAGCTCTGTATGATGCCTCCAGAAAGAAGCGGCTCCAGGATGAGAGTATTCATGTGTCAGCCAGGTACAGGAAGATCTTACTGCGCTCATATATTTCTGAGCTACAGATTGTACCCAAAGATTGTCATTGCAACAAGAAGCCTTATAACATAAGTCACAGTAAAATAATCAAACCTGAAAAATGTCGAGGCTACTTCCTGTTAGCTTCTTGCAGGAATTAAGGACTGTTGACTCATACAGCTAACCAAATGTTAAAGCTAGTTAAATTGAGATGTGCATGTGTTATCATTGATAAATATCCTTGTTTGAGCCGCAGCAGCCAGAAAGAGTCAGAGGTTCTGTGCAACGCCTCCAGCAGGACCTGACAAGACAAGGCTGACCACAGGTGTGCTTGATGACCCACAGAGTACAGAGGGAAAATGTTTTGAAGAAGACAGAAAAGAGAAGAAATTGCCCTTGACTGGTAAGACTGACCGTCACACACAGCATGTGTGTTGGCTGAACCACAGGTGGACAACATCTGTGCGTTTGCTTAAAAAAACACATTCACACTTCTACCCGTGTTTGTCGTCATTACACTGGAAGCTGCTGGACAAACCAGCACACGCCTGTGACAATATTATGCTTTTGATACTAAGACAGTAAAGCTTTGAAAAGGAAAATTCAAAAAATCTAGTGGCAGACAGATTAATTTTTGTGTCGTCTGTGGGCACTGTAAAATTAAGGAATCAAGTTTTATTTAGATTTATTTAGTTCACACATAAGCATAATTTCAAACAGAACCAAAACTGAAAAGACATCACACTTAGAAACACTGCCAATACCAATATATTGAATTTAACGTCCTGTATTGGAGATATGTATCACATTATATTCTTCAAAGTGCTGTTGACAGTTTCCCAAGAATGATATTTTTGTGTGATTATCTTCGCGGGGGGGGGGGGGGGGGGGGGGGGGTTCCACCGTTCTTTCAATCTGGTACTTGTGTCTTTTGTTCTGGTTGATGGATGCGGAGTTGAAATCAGTTAGGCTGAATCCCATTTCACCCCTTCGCCCTCCCCCTTGGCCCTACCCCTTGTTTTGCGCTTTCACGTGTATGGGTAGGAGTGTCCCAATTGTCATTATGGCGTAGGGGTAGGGCCAAGAAGGAGGGCCAGTCACCCCTCCAAAAGGAGATTCTCCCGAGGCACACTTCAAACGGAGGGGTATGATCCAGTGGCGGCTGGTGGGGAGGGGCGCTTGTTTCGTCAGCCTACACCGTCAGTGGCGGGTGGGGTTAGTTCACTTCCGCATTGGCGGGAGCGATCGTTTCCACACCCGCGCATTCCAGGCGCATTCCAAACACAACAGATAGACGACTATTTTCCAATAAACTGGTTTCTTCAACACTGCCCACCTGGAATGCACGAGTGGGAAATGATCTCCCCCGTCAATGCAGAAGTGAACTAACCCCGCCCGCCACTGACGGTGTAGGTAGTCAAAACAAGCGCCCCTCGCCACCGGCCGCCACAGATTTCCCAGAAAGCCTTCCAAGATCGGCAAGATGGCAGCCTCTGCAACGAAAGAAGTTCATAAATGTAAGTATTTTTTCAATTCATAAAGTTTTAAAATGTAAGAAAAACATTCTTCTTCGGCTAACAATTGTCGCATCTGCCTCCATCATCGGCAGCGGCGACTACTGATGGCGTACACGATTGTCGAAGGGGTGTTCCAATTCGGAGGGGTTTACTTTCGGCCCTACCCCTTGGCACTCCGTTTCAAAGGGGTAGGGCCAAGGTGGAGGGCTAGAAAGAGAAATGGGACTGGGCCTTAGTCTGTTCATTCCCATTTACCCATCTGAAAGGCTTGTATCACAGACACTGGCAGTTGTAAAGGAGCGATTTAAGGAGGTCTCTCAAAAGGACCTGTGCCTGGTATTGATGTCTCTTCTGAACCAATTTAAGGTGCCATAGTGTCAGACTACAGTACTTCAGAGCTGTGGCTCAAACAATTTTGAAAAGTGGCTGGAAAGAGGGAGTAAATCACAGGCAGAGTGAGGGACGAGGAACTGACAGCCACACTACTTTAACGTGTAAAAAAATATTTAGAGCTGCAGGTTTGGCCCATTGCCAGACTGCCGCCATTTAATGTTTTGTTCTCCCTTCATAAATCATGAATGCAAGTGACATTTGCTTGAAAATGTCTTTTTGTCGGCCCTGTGCAGTGATTTACAGCTCTCAGTGCACTTCCCTGCAGACGAACAAATTACAGATTAGATTGAAATATAAAGATAAGCTGCTACGAAAACCAAAGTGTAACTACAGCGTCATCTGCATTATCTGCATCTACCTCTCTGTGTGTGCGTGTGTGTGTGTGTGTGTGTGTGTGTTTGTGTGTGCAGCTGCACAACATGGAGACACAGACAATGTGATGGAAAACAGAATCACCAGTTGTGCATATATATTAGTATTTATAGATAATCTGGAGAGGCATAGCAGTGGGTCTCGGTAATGTCTGTCTTTTTTCTATCCAGGCTCAACCTGCTCTGGAGATGTGAGATTGAAATGTATTCCTCAAGTGACAAACTATGTTTTCATACTGCATTATTCTTGGACTTGAGGCTTGCAGAAGCTTCCAGCTGTTTACCTGGTCAGAACAGATTTCATTCAATAATCAGCCTCTGCAGTAACCCAAGAATTTTCTCAATCTCTGTGTGGATTATAGTTTGCATGCAATCCCAAAATAAAGAAAACAATTACTTTAACAATCTCTATGTAGCATGGAGTGTTTATATGTAGACCAGATGAGTGCATCACTCAAGTCGATGACCATGAATTGCAGCAGTCATGGTTCCCAAAAGACAAATCAACATTGCTATGGTAAGCTCCAGACTTTCCCCGTAAGGTCACCAGCAGCATTTTAATTTATCCTGTGAGCCAGCTCAGCGAAGATGCTTTAAAGACGTTCAGGTGATGAATTGTCTCCCCACCTCACAACGGTGAGTCACACATGCATTCACAGTCAGCCTGTGATGCAAACATTGATGAACTCCTGAATGTCTATTGAGACCTTTCTTAATGCCAGTCTTACTGTTTGCTTTCCAATTGGCTAATAAACCCAGGAACATGTTGGATCATCGCTCCAGTCTGCACAGCTGCGCCAAAAATGCCAGCCTGACTTGATACGCCAGTTAATAAAAACAACGAAGCACCGTGGAGACTTGTTATCTATTTGCTTTGTTGTTGAGCATCATGCTCTCAATATGATCCGAACATCTAAAAGCTGCACAGATGTTGAGTCAAGATGTGTGCAAAAGTTGATATAGTATTTGTTTAATTTCAGTATGTGTAACATCCTAAATGAAGACAATCCAGCTGCCTACCCCCTGCGGTTTGTAAATGACTTTATTAAAATTCAAATGATAATCTGCAAATGTAATATCAGTCAGAAAAGATTTACTTCTGCCTAAACAACTTCTGTGCCCGGTCGAAGCTACAAGTTATTAGTTGCTTAATTATAGATTTAGGCGAATATGCATAACTAACTGTTCAATTGTATATGTGGGTCTTCTATTAGATGAATTGTCAAAAAATAAAGAAATAAATAAAAAACAGCCAAAGGGGAAACATTATTATTAGAGGTTTACACTATATTTATATTCCTAGTGAGGTATCTACCTCACAAAAATGGTTTGCACTTTCACAACAGGGTGAAGATAATTTATACTCTAAGATGAGGTGTTTAGTTACTGTCTGTCAGGGTCATTTTCAGGAGGGCTGGAAAAATACGGGTTCAGATTGGCCACAGTATTGGCCAAGCAGCAGCAGTAACGTGGTTGCTATGAAAAGCTGTTTACAGGTCTGTCTTCCCTCATCTGTAGTCATGAGTTTTGGTTCGTAGTCCAAAGAATAGAACCACTGAAACAAGTAAAATGGTGAGCAGCGGGGGTGAAGGCCTAGTTAAGGTGGCACAGGTATGAGATTACTTTGACTCCTGGTTGCCTTTTACTGAAGGTATAACAGACAAGAACAACTGCATGGAGAGTTTGAGGATGATTCATGGCCTGATGGAGAGATTGTATTATTTAGAAGGCTGAAAACACATGAGCACTAGAAAAAAAAAATGCACGTAAGACAAATGAATCAGTATTTCTTCTAACATGGCAGAAGCAGCCCGATGCAGGTTAAAAAGAAAAGATGCCGGAGGAATGGATTGACTAAATATGTTGGACACAGAGGAACAAACACCCACAATGGGAATCAGTCCTTCAAAGAACCCACACAGAAGAAAAGAAGACCATGCAAACACAGGAACTCTCTACCTGGAGGGAAACCATGCTTCTGCTGTGAGGCAAGAGTGCACAGCTGCAGTTTTTAAAACAACTGTGTATATTTATTTCAATTAAAAATCCATGAAAATGCACACTTGCTGTTTTGAACAGCGTGAACCTGTTGCTATTCATGTTCACGAATTTCATTATACTTGACGCTTTTCGTTGGAATATTGGTCCTCCTCCCGTTTTAATCACATGGAACCAGATAAAACATGTCTTTTTAATACAGAAATAATTCTCTGGAGGATTTGCTGACCACAAACAAAGATGATGTTCTTCTAATTGATCGTCCAGGTAGATTTGCAGCCACACGCTGGTCTGTAACTTTGCTGCTTGTGGTACATGCTGTGTTTCCATCTCATTTTCTCTACGTGGCTACAAGTGGGAACATACTGTGATTCGTCCATGAAAGAAATGTCAGTGGAGGAAGCCAAGAAAAAATACACCTGCTAGAAGTTTGAGAATTTGAAAAACAAAAAACAAGTTGAAATCTGGATGAAATCAATTATTGGATGCGAACAAACAAAATTACACTCCATATTGACAACAAATCTGATGCATCTGTGCTTTTGTTTGATGTAGTCAGTGGCAAAAAGAGTGAAACAGTGTCAGCATGGACGATACAAAGGTTTGTTAATTGGCAATCTGAGAAAAGAACAATTAAAAAAAAGGTAAATATACAGACATGGGGTGCATTTACACTGTCAGTATTGGTTTCTGCAGGGAAAAAATAATGTCAGTGAATGTTAAGATTTATGATGCTAAACGTACTATTTAATTTTTCTTCTTGTGTCTCTAGGTTGTTTCCAATGTAAGAACTGTTTGGTTTTTGGAGTGAGTGGGAGTAAAGTAAGATAATCAGCGATTTTGAACTATGTTATTTTATGAAAATACAGATTATAAGCATCCATTTTTTTTTCAAAATATTGAATGCTGTGAATTGCCCTCTCAAGGATTCCATAGCTTGACTTTTTCCTCTTAATGGCTTTACACTTATCTGATATTTGTTCACGTTGGGACCCTCAGCCATGTCTGATGGTTGTGTTTCTGCTCCCTGACATGTGGGTGTGTTGTTTGAGACAGACAGACACCATTTGTTTTGAAGTAGCCCGACATTCAGCTTGAGATTCACGTAAGAACATTTCTGGCTGGTTCACAATGTTCAGGGAGGCATTGGGAAGTTGTGTTCATTGTCACATTTGGTTGAGGAGATGAAAACTCCAACATGCCTCACACCACCACTGCTGTTGAAGAACTCAGAAATACAAAAATCACCCGTTAAAGGGAAGCGAAGCTCGCAAGAAGCACAAAAAGGCAGAGACACAGAATACAGAGGAACACAGAAGTACAGACAGACTGACAAAACAGGGCAGACAAGAACAACCCTTCATATAACCAAGATGCCAGGTGACAGCAATCACACATCCAGACACAGGTGAAAGACATCAGAGCAGGAGTGGGAGCTAAGGAGCCTGAAGGAAGAGACACGACTGAAGTTTCACAACAAACACTGGTAAATGGTAAATGGTAAATGGTCTACACTTATATAGCGTATACTGGAGACACTCATGTGAATTTAGTTTTTGTCTCAAGATTAACAGCAGCTGTTTGAAGTTGAGTTATTTGAAGTCTCTTTAAATATGGGAAAAATTTGGAGTCATAAAATGTATTACACCCAGATAATGCACACTCACACACGCACACACACACACACACACACACACTGACGGACCAATGAGAATCAACACACTTTTTTTCAGCATCAAAAATGTGAAAAATGAAAGAAATGAACAAACATAATTTTGTGCAAATTGAATTGTGTCAAATATTGAAAAGTGTTTTCAATGTGATTCTTAAGTTAAATACAAAACCCCGAGTTAATCAGATATATTCAAAATCACACTCCACCACTAGTGGAACGCTATTGTTGGATTCACATTGAATTACTGGCTGAACATGCTCACACAAAGTGAGGCGCTGCTGTCACACCAAGAGAATCAAGACAAGCTTGTGAAAGCAACTTTATGAAACTGTGAGATGCATCACAAACTGTGAATCTATTACATTTACCTTCTTCTGTGAGAATCCATGATGTGAGGTTGGGGTAATCTCGCTAGTACTGGAGATTAAACAATGATTTAAATACAAAAAAAAAACAATGGAAAAGAAAAACCTTCAGCACAAGCACTTCACAAATTTAAACTAAAATATTTACATTTTTCTTAGGCATTTTTGACATTTTGACAAATTAAATTAATAGAATATCAGAGATAAAACAAGTTAAAATCTCACATTATCAGCACAAATGGATCAGCTGTTTTACTCTAAATGTGAATAGACAATTTATTAAAATACAGTTTTAATTTGATAAGAGGTTACTTTACGTTCTCGCTGGTCAAGATTAGTTGGTTTGAAAATGGATAGAAATTACGCTCTTAGACATTTAGATGAAAAAGCATTAACTATGACATTAACAGATTAACATTCACATTTTTAACAGTTGAGAAACGAATACTATTATTCTTATCCCTTTTAAATAAAATGTAATCAGTCCAACTCAAGAAAAGGTGTGCTTAATTTTTTTTTTTTGATGGGGGCTTGATCAAAATACTCAGGGACAGCGACAACAGTCTTCATGCTGCAGCAAGAGTGGGTCAGTCATTAAGAATCCAGCAGAAAATGTCACTTCAGACAGTCCAAGGCATCCTCCTGAGTGAGTTTCATCCAGTCCTCCGGTATCTTTGCTGGTTCCTGCCCAAATTCTTCAGCAAACCTCTCATTAAACCTTGCCAACACATACCTGCAAATTAAACAGTTTATTTGTTCAGGAGCAGATATGGACAAAAAAAAACAAAAAAAAAAAAACGTCTATTTTATATTTGAACAAAATAAATTGATTAGTAAAATAGAAAACACACATTACCTCCAGTAATCATTTGTCTTCTGGGTGTTTTGGCCCTCAGTGGAAGAGGCCCAGTTTGCATAGAAAGAATTGAGGTTGTTGCATGTCATGGATGCATCCTGGTGGTTCCTGTCGTGGTCTGAGTTTCCATCAGTCATGCTTACAGGACCCGTGATAAAGGACAGAGACGTTGGGTCATACGGCAGCATGCCTATGGGCAGGTGGAGTGAAGCCTTGTGCACCTCGTGCCCTTTGTCTTCATCACAGGGGGCTTTGCAGAAGGGGCATTGCTTATCACAGCCTCGAACCTTTTCAAACAGATGGTCTTGGGGCTGAAGTGAAAGGGAGTCAAGAAGCTGGGTGACGTCCACACTTTGGGAAAACTCCTGGACAAGATTTAATCGCATCGTAGCCAAAAACTCCATCAGATATTTAACGAAACGGTCCCATTCTGTGGTAAAACTAAAGAGGGGCCCATTTAGCAGGGTCTTGTTGACAACAACATCCCCATCTCCCTCTAAAGTCAGACACACCATCTCTAGCAGTGGCTTTGCATCAGTCAGCACCCCACTGCCTCCCTCGGTTGTTTGGCTGACTGCAGCTGCGATCTTTCCGACAACTTCTCCAAGTCGCTGTTGTCTCCATATACCTATGTTTGTTGATTCAGAGATGTGGGCCTCCACCGCCTTCTGGATCTTCCTCCGCCTACAGTTGTCAAAGGAATTCAAATACTCCAAGAAGCTTTCAAAGCTGTCTTCTTTAATCAGCTCCTCCAGTAAGCTTTTGTGGATTGCTTGTGGGGACTGATACTCTTGGGCTTTACCGAGTATCTCTTCCACAATATTTGCTCCCAGTGGCCTGTTTACAAAATCCAAAACTGTTGGTTTAAAGACCATTGACGTGAATGTTTGGGCCAACCTGTGGCATTGGTCTCTCTTCCTGAAGTTATAGATAAACTCTGCTGAGTGCATGCTCTTGGTTGCATTGATGAATGTCAATAGTTCTCTGTCCTTAGCAAAGCGGTCATGTAGTTCTTGAAAGTCATGGCTTGCAGCGTTGCAGAGATAAACTTTCAGATCCACTTCAAAAACAGATCGGATTTCCAAAGAGTTTTCCGTCAAAGCTTTTTCAACATTTTCCAGCAGTTCTGTAATGTAGCTGTCAGAGAAGTCTGCTAGTAAGCTGTGTTTATTTTCGACAAACTGATGGTATTCCTCTATGATGCTGCCCGCCAGCTGCTGAGCTTTCAATCTCTGCAGTCGGTTGTTGTCTTCAAACATGTGTTTCAATCTGCTTCGGTATCCAAAGTGTTCATCATAAACTTGGAAGCCATTGGTCTGATTTTCCCCAATGGTATCAAGCTTTTTTATGTGTTTCTGCAGCCCTCGGCTGTTTAGATTCTCTCTCAGAATATCTATCACCCTTGCAGTAATGTCATCAGTCTCTGAGGGCCTGAAGTCAAATATGGACAGTGCTTTACTCCACACAGCCTCAAATTCCTCTTCCAGCTCTGTATCTTCAAAAATGACTTTTGTTGACCTGCTTTTCTCTACCAGTGCATGTAGCACAGACTCTTGTTCTTTCTCCAATAAGGCCTGAAAGTTTTCCAACTGTGTGGAAGAACAGTGACTCTCACTGATTGTTTCTAATTTTTGTATCATCTGCTCTGTAACTCTGTCTTGGAGGTTACACATGTTGGTGAAAAAGATTGGTCTGAATGTTTCAGCATTTGCTTTGAGAGATTCATTTTCCATCAGATAGGCTTCGACTTCTGATTTCATTTTGCCCACCTCTGTTTTAACTTCCTCTGTGGCTTCACCTTTCAGTTTGCTCAAGAGCTCGTTCTGGACTGTAGCATCCAGAGCTTTCACTTTTGTGGCAACGATTTTCTGAGTTGCCCCCATGAGCCAAAACTCCATGTTATCCAGGAAGCCAGTGTTCCACTTTGAAAGCTTTGTGCACAATAAAGAAAATGCTAAAGCAATGTCAGTGTTTTGGAGACCAATGGAGAATGATTCTCCTTTTATCATATCCCAAACATCGTACAATCGTTTTATAAGGTCAGGCAAACTGGGGGCTTCAGACTTAGTAGCAGACTTCTTCAATGCTTTGAAAATATTTTCCTTAAGCTCTAGAACTGCCTCACTGTAGTGTGGATCAAGTGGTTCAGAAAGTGTCACATTTAACCAAGGCCCACTGATACATGTAGTACCACTTGGGTCCAGTGCAGCTTTGCCGATTCCAATACCATCACTCTCTGGCTGCAGCATCTCAGAAACGCGTCCTAACTGTGATGCTTGGAGGATGCTATTTATGCCAACATCCTGGACCAGTAGTTCACAAATCGGCATGGACCCACACTCTTTATTGCGGAGAAGAGCACTGACAATAACCGCAATATTTGTTTCCAGCTCGTATTCACTGTGAGAGGCAATGTTATGCAAGAGAACATCACTCAATCCGATTGCAAATGTGGCCATTGCATTGTCGTGGACCAACACATTTTCATTGTCCTGTGGGACTGAGCAGAGACCTTCGACATCAAGCAACAAAAGAAAGTCACACTCCATGTCCTCTCTGAGATTGTGAGGAAGACCAAGGAGAAGCATGTACATCCCTCTACTTGCTCTTTTCTTCCCTTCATGGAATTTCACCCCAAACAAAGCAGAAAGAGTCTCAGCATTCCTTGCGTGATGCACACCGAGGTTGGTCAACACTCGGGTTCTGCACTGATCTTTAGGCAAACGGCGTTTGAGCTCTGCAAAAACACAGCTTAGCCAGCAAGCTGGAATACTGGAAGCGTCTCCATCCATGAGTTCAAGAGGAACTCCATAGAGAAGGAGATCAGCAGCCAGGCTAGGGAGTCGCAGCACATTGTGACTGCCACTGCCAGGATTGACGTGTGTTAACTCAAAAATCAGACCCATTTCACGCAGGAAGTGCTCGAGCCCTAATGAGGATGGATCCAGTTCGAAGGGCTGTAGCTGATATTCAGAGGAAGTCTCAAGAGACGCTTGCTGTTCAAAAGTAGAATCTGCTTCTGGCATTGCTAATGTCACTTCTGGTTCATCTGGCTGTTTCCTGTCGCAGCTCACAGCATCATTTTCTTCAGACTGACAGACTTGGGTTTCTGAGCCTTGTGGATGAATTTGTTCATCACAAACTGAAGTGGTTTCCAAGATTTTTTCATTTGATGCTGCATCTAGTTCTTGCATTATGACAGGAGTGTGAATTGACTGAAGTTCTTCTTTTTCTTGTGTCTTGTCAGCAGTCGGAAGAATGTGTGGGGACTTTTTCCCTTTTTCACACTCTTCTTCAGAAACTTGGAATTCATTGCCTCCAGGTGATACATCCATTTCCTCTTCAAATGTTGAATCTGTGCAGAAACTATCAGTGTCGTCTGTGTTCCCACTGACACCATTTTTTTGTGGATTCAAATGTTCAGGTGTGTCTTCACTCCTTTCTACATGCAGATATGCAAAATGCTCCTGTGGATCATTATGTTTTGCTGTTTGCATGAGGTGAAGCTTCATCTTGAGCCAATTCAGAAAATAAGTTCTTTCGACTTTATCTGCTGTGAAAAGTGAATCGGTGAAAATCTTCATGGATGGAGTCATTTTGTAGCTCCTCAACTCAGCCAAGATATCTTTCTTTTCCTTTAGCATTTGGGAATCGATTTCCTGACCTTCCTTTTTCTGCTTACTCTCCTCTTTTTCTATTTGAGACAATCTGATCCACAAAGGTCCCTGCAATGGAAGTTGTTTCATCTTAAATTCAGACGATCCCCCATCTAAACCTTTCAAAACTTCGTCCACTGTGGTCATTGCCTTTTTACAGACTGAGCCTTCATCCACGTTAAAACCTACCTCTGCTGCTAACTGTGCTGCAGCCTCAAGGGTGACAAGTCTCACTTGATCTGGCAGCAGATTCTTCAGGCTGTTACATAGCTTATTGGCCAGCTCGTTCTCATCCAGAGATTTTCCTGAAATCACAGACCCTTCAGGCAGGCCCATGTGCTCTTCAAGATTGTGACCAACAAATCCAACAACTCGGTTTTCATTCATCTCAGAGTCTGACAGGTCAATCAGTATGAGCTTGCATGCCATATGTTTGCAGGATAAAAGAAGCTGTCTCTCCTTCTCCCTAAGATCTCCACAGAAAGCTACAACAACTGAAGATGCTTGACACAGAAGGCTGAAGCATTTCTCATGAGCACTGGCGTCACCACGTAGATTAGAGATTACCATAGGTATAGGGAGATTATCTTTGTTGATGTCTCCACTAGGCAAATACCATCCAAGTTCAACCAGGCCATTGGATAGTCTTCGGGGCAGCTGCCCTCCATCCAACCCCTTGTGGAGAAACGTTTCCCTATCAGACCTGGGCCCACTCATGATATGGTTTAGTACCTGTGACTTGGAGATCCCACAATGACCAAGCTTTATGCATGAAACCATTGGCATGCAGGTGCTTGCCAAGTCTCCCTCATGGACTTTCTTGTTGTCACCCACAGAGTGAGACAACCACTGGCTGACAACACTTCTCAAAGGCCAAAGGAGGAAGTTACTGGGTTCATCTGGATCTATGTTGGGAAGGATCAGAGGTATAGCAAACTGGCATTGTGCCATGCGCATAGTGATCTCCTGATGTAGGAAAGTGTTGGAAGACATAAACACAGCTGTCACCAGATCAAGGGGGTGGACAACAGGCTGGATTTCCTCTTCGGAACCATTGCAGTTTTCCTGAGGTGACTTATCGTCGCCGTCAACATTTTGTGGAGTTTTGCATGAAGTACTCCGAGCATCTTTGCGAAGCGCCCAAAGGCGTTGAAGGAAAGATTTTGGCAGGTCCTGAGGAGTAAGAGCAGTTTGGCTCTTCAAAGTCCAGGTACTGATGTCTAATATAGATGCAGGGTCCAGAGGTGTAGTCCAGTAGGTCTCCAGACCAAGCTTATGAAAGATCTCTGTCTGAGCATTCACCTTTAGAAGTTCTAGTTTGGGGGGAAAAAATACAAAAAAAATCTTAGTCCTGCATGTTAATACAGTTTAAGTTCCTTTAAAAATATACATGCATTGCTTTCAAGTCATCTGTATGTCTGTTATGTCATGTGATTGGACAGAGGAAATGAAAACCATTTGAAAAAGCGCCTATTTATATGTGAAAAAAACCCCTGTCTGTTGTTCTGAACGCTACATAAAACAGGACAATACTGTGTTATCTTTAAAAAAAAAATCACTTTTCTCTGCTGATAGCTAGTCATTACTTTTGAGCAAAGAGGCGCAGCAACACCTGGAAATCAAACATTATTGTTTTGCAAGCAAACCATCTCCTGCTGCCTAAACATCAGAATCGACTGTTGTTGCCACCACCCCAACTGTCACAAGAAAATACACTATGAAATTCAGCAATGCTGTGCTTCTGTGCTTCAATCCACTCGCTGTAGCTCTCAAAATTCATTTAATTTCGCTTCCAAAGCAGGAAGAGTCACAGGAGGCCACTGAAGTGATCAGCCCAATTTATTTCTGGTGTCCTTAGATAAAACTCAACTTGTTGTCAAATGTTTTCCTTGTAATATTTGTTATAAATCATGTTTACTTTAGTAGCTGAGATTTTGGGAAAACAGTTTTTAATACTGGAGAGTCGCCTGTGCTTGCAGCCCTGTGTTTTAAAGTACAGTATCCCAATTTAACAGAATAAGTGTTAAAGCTGCTTAAACCTAACATTTATGCCTACCTCTGAGCCTAAAATAATATTTACATCAATTGTTTTGGAGCTAAGAAAACATTTCTCCATTTTACAATAAGGGAGATGTAACTGAACACAAAATTCTTCACACAAAGTGCAAGATTTCAAACTTTGTTCCGTGTAGGTAACTGAGTACCAGGCAACAGTTTGATATATACTATCTATTGAGGTGAAGTTAAAATATCTAATTCAAAGTCAAATACATTTCAGAGGCATCACAGCATCTGCAGGAAAACTAAAGAAGAAAAAAATAATGGCAAATGCACATACTTTTCTTCTTGCTGCTCGGCCTCTTGGAGAGTTTCAGTGACATGATAAATCCTTCTGTGTACGCCGACTGCAGCTGAAATGAGTTCCTCTACTGTGGTCAGCCACATGAGTGAAATATCAAGTGTTGACTGGAACCCTGTGATTAAATATAAACAGCATTATTGGCATTTCATCCATCACAGCAGCCAAAAGCCTCCTCAACCTTAAACCACCAACACCACATTCTGTCTGCAGACGAGAAAATCCCCTTCACTTACAATGGATGTGTTGTCTCAAAGGAAAGTACGGTGGTGCCAGCTCTGTATGTTATCTTTCTGTAAAGCAAGTCTCCACACCCTGTTCTTTTGCTTTTCACTCTAACAATAAAATCTGATCTATTACAAAGTAAAGATGATCTGCTCGTATAATGCCTTTCCACAGACGGATCAGCAACCTGCCAGAAGGATAAAATGCACCATTTATAGTTTGATGCTGCTTTGGAGGAGCACAGTTCTGCCGATTTCCAATGCCCTCCTACAGAAAGACAGCTGAATGTCGTAAATTTGTTGTCGTAATGCTCTATTTAATTCCTAATTACAAGCTGCTCATGACAATCTGATGCAAGACGGGACTTACTGACTGCACTGCTCATGGTTCACTTTCAGCTTTCACATATTTTTTGATTAACTTTGGGATCAAGTGGCATTAAACCTTACAATTAATATCATTGAAAAGCTAGACTATTTAAAACCAACGAATACTCAGCAGGTAAAAGTAAAGAACAAGTTATTTTGCAATTTGGTTGCAAAGGTTACCACCAAATTTTCATTTCAGGCTTCATTGATCGACAGTTGAGAAGCAGTGAAACAAAGCAATGGGCAAAATAAAATTAACAGCAGTAGTATGAAGGCTTACACTTACTGAAGTAAAACTTACATAATTTGCAAAGACTTGTATCAGTTCCAAAATGCCTCTGAATGCATCCCTCCATTATTTTGACTTAATGGTATTTCATCCATTTTTTCCTCCAATCATTCCCATTTAATTCAGATTTTCTTGGCATTACCTTTTTATTACTTTCCAATTTGTTCCTTTAAACTTTTAAAGCCAAAAAGACACCATTTCTTTCCCAAATAAAAACAAAAGAAACAGAAAACAAGTTCTACCATTCTCTGGAATAAAGATGTAATCTCCTTTTTCTGTTGTACTGCTGTGTAACCCTGGACCTGGTTAACAGGGCTGACCTACTGTAAAATGCAGATTTTGGATATTTTTAAACGCTTCACTGAAAAAAAACATTCTTATCATACAGAATACCACCTAGGTGTATATTCTGAACAAAAAACTAAAGACTATCGTAAAAATCCTTTCAGAAAAAAAAATGTGGTTAAAAAAAGTCTAATATTCAACAGCATGTTTTTTAAATGTTACTAAACAATGTAGACTAATTATCAATCAATTAATCAAATTTTATTTTTGGAGCCCTTTACAAAAACCAAAAGGTACCCAAAGTGCAATTATAATGAAATAATTGGCTGTAGACTCTTTTTTGATGATACTGAAGCAGTCTTCATCAGTTATGTTGATGTGCAGATATTTAAAATAAATACATGACACTTATAATAATATCATAGTGTTCTTACCTGTTTGTTCTCATGTGTTTGCTCTGGAGAACAAGTCCTTCAAATCGCCTGAGTTTCCGGACCTTGAGAGCTCTTATACAGGTCTGCTTCGAGATAAAACACATTCCTGCTCTTCTATCTAATCCCCCAACCACAGAATGGCCATCAGTCATCCGCACACAGGCGACCAGCACAGGTGGAGACACGTAGACACGAGGGAAGAAGTGACATAAGTGTGATTGTGTAGAAATTCTTAACATGACAGATCGGACACTTTCATCTTGATAACGTTGGCGAGTGTCAGAACGCTGGCCGTGCAGCCAGGTGAGATGTTTTCACAGGCACATGCCCAAAGGATTATCTCTGGTGTGCAGGGGTCAGAGGCGAGGCTTCAGACAATGACGCACAAAAACCCTGACTCATGTGTGCTCTCCAAGATATGGGTCTATCTGATTATACTGAAGAAATAGCTGGTATGGCCTACTGATGCCGTCTATTATGCCACAATCTCATTTTGTTCAGCATTTCGAGTCATCTATACAAAAACCCCTTGACATTTTTAATTCAGTCATCTCTACTATTTTGTTTTCTACTAAAACCGGTTCAACAATTTATATTATGAAATCCATCTCCCACACTGTTACAATAGCCATTCTATTCACTTAAGCATTACTGCATCCAACAATTTGTTTTAGTTACGGATATGTTGACAAATTTGAAAATATCTGTCCATTTTTAAAATTGCTTTCTTTCTTTTCTGCAGTATTTTTTTTAATGATAAATGTACAGCATGCACATTTGGTTGTGCAATTTTGTGCATCTATTATAATTTTCAATTGTAAAAAAATTATCATCCAGCCAGACATTGACGTCTATGACGCAGGCTCTTTCTTTCTTTTAAATGCTAATTTGATTGGGTGACGCCAATTTCCACATTGTAGCATCAGTTAAACACTTAAAATTGGAAACATGTATGCATGAGAAATAAATAACACTACAAAATCAACAGGATAAATACCAAGAACCGATAATTTGATCATTCCTGACTCAGATTCATAGAGGCTGTTTAAAGCGTAAGGGCGGCCTATTAACTGTAATTAAACCACATACCTTCAACATGACATAAATACATTTCTTTGAGAGTTATTGAGAGTTTGGGGAATCCAGATGGCACAACAGCACTCTGCGATTGTTTTCCTGAACAACATCAGCATCACAAGCTGTGCGTGTGTAATCAACATGCAAGACAGTTTAACTGGAACAGACCGGGGCATTTGCATAGCAAATTATCAATACAATATTCATGGGATGTCTTCGCTTCTTTAATCCCGTGCGTCTCAATGACAACAAATGCCCCATAACTGCTGGAAAGGTGATGGCACACCTGAGGGATAAGTGTTGGGCAGAGGAAAAGATTACTGCTTCTCTATTTCTGTCGCGTAAAGCTCTTTAGCAGCCTTACCCTCGTGTGTCAGGGACTGTGAGAATAAAGTGTGCATGTGCGTTTGGACCTGATAGACTTGTGTTCGTGGACATACTCACTGCTGTGCAGGCCAAGAGCGGCCCTCGCTGTATTTAATCGCTGACCGGTTGGAGCCTTTCCTTTGTGGATTTTAAGCATCCTTCAGCAGGACTGAAGAAAGTGATCGAAAACCAAGAGGAAGATTAAGGATTAATAGAGTCACTGAAGAAATAGTGGTCAAGATGTTGATCACCATGCTAACAGCCATGTACATGATGGTCAAAGTCGTAGAATCGGTAAGATCACGTTGAGAGTTAATTCATTGATCAGCTATAAGAATTGAGCTTTTGGACATTATCAGATATCCTGTTTGTACTCCATGTGTCTTTAAGATGCATAGCATTTTAGTCTTCAGTGTGGTTTTCTCAGCATGCACCACTGTAAGTGATAAATCAACTCTTCATTCTACAAAAGTCAAATTAATATGATAAATCTAAACCATACCGACAGCTCTGCATGTGAATACTGTTCCATTCAATCATGTTTTACACTCAGCTTTCACCTTGTCTCATGCTCTCTGCTTGCTGATGTTGATATTCGTAAAGAGCATGTTTACCTTTGTAAAAAGCAGCATCAGCATAGGCCAAAGGATGGATCACTGCACTCTGACCTCTCCGGAGTACCTGAATAGTGAAATACAGTTCTAGTCACTTCTAAAAGGCACAGAGTGATATCACAGACCCGTCAGATGCTACATGACAATGAAGGCATTTTTGTGTTTTTAAAGAAAAAGAATAGAGGGCCTATGTCTATAACTGCGTTCAACAATATATGTGTTCAGTGTGTGTTAGTCAATACGTGATCTGTTTGTTCTGTTTTTCAATCATCCTCACGCCTTCATACTTGTACATTGACAGTAAAGAGATTTTATTCTCTTAACACGAACAGACCTCAAAGACACGCAGGGCCCTGAGGCCCAGGGTGAAACGATAATGCCACTGCTTTCACTCTTGGACTCACGCAGACTCCCTTCTGTCAACCTGCTCTTTTCACTTGCAGATAAGCGTGCGATTTGCACGGGAAGAGGAGCCTTTGCCTTATGTGGTCTCTCAGCCTTTGCCTTGGCAGGTTCACTCTGTGTCACACAGCCGGAGGAGCAGCAAAGCGGAAGAGGTTAGTTATCTCAACAAGTGTATCAGAATGTAGTTGTGGTCATTTACACAAATGATGCCGATGCACCAAGGCAATGCAAGTACAGCTATTTACAGTACAGCTGCAATCCAAAACCTAAATCTCTTCTCTTTAAACTTTTCAGACATTTCGAAACGTGAGAGATGTCCTGTGCCAGGAATATTTTACTCATAAATCAGCTTTTCTAATCCTCGCTGATCTAATGGCTAGACAGCGTGTTGGAAAGTTCAGCAGTCAATCTTGACTCAGCGTGTGAGCGTCTAAGCTGATCACATGTTCCATGATGGCTTGAGGTGTCTCGGGAGGACAGAGTACAAAGACAAACAAATGTGATTTGTAAGCCCAGATAATACTTTTGGTGCCTGTGCACTCAAGTACTAACAACAAGATAATGCAGTGAATATAAAATTCATTAAAGCCGAGTTTCATATTGGCGCCAGTTAAAGAATGACCTGAAAGCTCTTTGTGAATCGATATCAGCGACTCACTAAATCGTTCTGCAGAGATCAAGGCTGTCCATCACTTCATAGAAATGTGGGCTTCCCTAAAGGGTTTTGTTGTGCACTTCTGAATATAAATGGCACATTCTAGTCCGCTCTGATATGCACACTGTGCTTCTCAAAAAAATATTTTAGGTTTTGTCAGTTGTTTTTGAATTCACAATATGTAAACTAAGAAGCTCCCACCGAAAAAGTTATTTAAATTCTGACAGTTATAAATGTCATCTTGGTAAAAAAACAAAAAACAAACCAAGATATTCAGTGATATACTGAAAGTTTGGCTTTCATGGTTTGTGACCTAAATGATCCAGACTTAAACAAAACAATATTTTCACAGATTGAATGATATTATTCACCACAGTCTCAGTATTCTACTTTCTGAAGATGGACCTGTAGTTTCAGGAATCCAATATGAAGATTTGACCTGTGGAACTTTGTAAAGGTGAAGCTTGCAAACAAGCAGACAAAGAGCTGAACCACAGGCCAAAGAAAACTCTTGGTATTCGTCTGCGTGCACAGCGGTGAGAAGGTGACCAAACACCGTCTCACCAAACAAACAAAAAAAGTATGGGAATAGAGTTTTGTTTTTTTTTTTCGACTGGCCACATTTTAATTTTACCTTAAGGTCTTGAGAGCAGACCTCACAGACAAGGTCGCAGAGCTGGTGTGTGGGACTGAGAGCAGGCAAACAGCCAAAACTGGCGGGTAAGCATGCTAAGCTGGTCCAGACTTCAGCCACGGGCTTCCCTGCCGCTGCTCTGCTTGAGCTGTAATCCCAATCAAGGGGATTTGTGTCTGAGGTCGTTATTCTGACTGTAGATAGAAAGGACTCGCACACAGGTGCAGCCACACATGCATGTTTGTTCTTTCAGTGCAGCAGATTTTATGCAACACGCTTGCAGGAATGCCATGGAACATGTGCGACTGCCTGCATTGCGTGCCTCTGATTTTTGTCTTGTCAGAGGAATGTGAACACTTGTCTCATCTGAGTCCCAGATGAGAATGCATCGCTGATAAATAGTCACACCAGTATCTGATATGGTGTGTGCGTATTTGCGTGCTTTGCCTTTCTTCATGTCTGCACTCTTGTTTATCAGATTTCAAGTAGCTTCAGAGACACGGTATCTGTTTCCATTACAGTTTGAAGGCCTCCGGAGGAACAGCATAGGCGTGTATCGAAAGAGTAAGTAATACTGTAGCGGTTATTCATATAAGTGCTGGCTATTTTTCTGCTGGGATGACTGGACCTGCAAACTTTACACACGAGCTTCATTTGATCAACCAAATCTGATTTAATATGACTTCAATCAGAAAAATAGCCTGCTGACATAATGAAACATGTTTTTAACTCAATCGTTACCACAGAGTTTGTCTCCATGGCTATTGCCTCTACCTCTCTGGCTATCCCCTGTGTCCTGTCGTGCTCAGACTCCAACGCCAGCAATGGGACATGTCCCGTGCCCGTTGCTCCTCCACTCAGCCCCATCGAGGTTGAGAAGGCCGCCTCCACCATCCAGACCCATTTCAGGAAGTTTCAACAGAAGAAACAGAAGAACGGAAAGTAGACGGACAAGAGGGGATGGGGGCTCTGCTGCATGCAGTCTGGGAGGCAAAAGAAAGCAGGACGGGTGTTTGTTGTCTTACCAAAGGCTGGATGAACTCTGATGCCACACACAAATATGTGCACACATATACAAATGTACATACATTCAAACTTAGAACAGCTTCCCAGATTAGAAAAGAGAATAATCAGTAACATGCAGAACACATTTCAAACACTGCTTTTAATACTCCCTTTAAATGTCTGTTGTAAATGATAAATGTGACTTTGCTGTATATCTGAATGATCTCACCACTTCTGATGTGTTGTGTTGACTGTGAGTGGGGGTGAGCACGGTGTAATTTCCATATGACCACAGTTTTGAGGATGTAAATGTGTACAAACAACTATAATATGCCATCATTGTACTTTTAAAAAATGTTGACATTTGATCAATCTGATTCAATAAAGTCAAATATCACTTTGTGCCGTTTCACTGCAGCATGGTGCCCTCTAGTGTTTCCATCACCTTCTGAATTATACTAGGTCACTTCTTCATTCATAATGTGACAGAAAACCCCCATTAAGGTGAAAAGATTAGAGGGACTGTGTGTAGAAACTGAGTGTTGAAAAGTGAAGAAGGTAACCAACCGCATGTACACTTATGCTAATTAATTGCACAATTAACAGAAAAACTATCCATAAACTCATCTCAGATGTGCAGCCAGATTAACAACACTGACACATTTGTGTTGATCGACAGAGACAGCTGCATCACAGCCTCCCAAAAAACTCTAAGTTAAAATGTGCTCATACATTTCACAATAATATAAGTTCATCCAGTGTTCGAAACTCTGGACAATTATCTTATAGCCAGTAGTTTTAACTTGACAAATAGATTTTAAACACAAATCCAATCTTACGTCAAGCCCCCAAAGAGGCTCATAACATTATTGTAACAAACATTGTTTTAACCTAATTTTTTATTGAATCAATGGCAAACCAAATGAAGGTTGTTTGTAATGTTGACTCTTTTTAGGAAAGGGAAATGTTTTGATTGCCGTGCACTGAGCCTGGAAATAACATCAAGGGAAATATTACTTGAATAAAATTTCTCATAACTGTTTAGGTTGTTGCTCTTACAACAAAAAAGGTGTTTGTGCACATCAGATATGTGCAGTGTTGTTCAAACCACTGTGAGGAGTTTATGGAGGAATGAATGCACACATGTATCCCCGTTCTCTAATTGTTTTACCCTTCAAACAGTCACACCACAAGGTCCTTATCAGGATTATGCTATATTCCCTTCAGACATGTTAAATACATTCAGAGAGTGCTTATCTTTAAGTGTCCTTTCACAGAGACTGTTAGCTGATTGAGGGACACCACATATAAATGTGGGTGAGAAATTAATCTTGGCTCAATGAAAATCCACTGAGAGATACATTCTCCTCTAATATGTTTGTAGATAAAAAATGTGTTTGCAGTTATTACTCAAATAATTTTGATATAAGCCTGCAACCTCATATTCTAAGTGGTAATTTAGTATTGAGTTAAAAAGAAAGCTTGTTTCATGTCAGTTTCTACATATGAAAAGCTCCTATTCCAGTACAAAATAGAGTTATGTTTCACCATGTGAAGGCCACATAGCAGGAGCAGGAGTGGTGCACTACATATTATCAAGGGTGTCATTTGGTGGAAGCCAAAGGGCAGACTGCAATATCTTTAACTTGGATATTGCTTTTATACACAAGCTCTCTTTATTGGTTTGCAGGGGGACAATGATACAATAGCTAACTTGTTTGTTTCTATAACCATTCTTTCCCCTGATAGCACAAGTTTTGCCATCACAAAAATGCAAATCAACTTATACTAAACAAAACAAAGCTTTTCAAGAAATGTTTGTTTCCTTTGTGCAAAAAAAAAAAAAAAGTCACATGGACAGAAATACAGTACCAATGCCTTGGACTTGACTAAAATAAGAAATAATCCCACATATTTTTGGTTAAGAGCATCAACATTAATTATTCATACACCACCATTGCTGTGGGCCACTCAAAAATACTATCATCAGCGTGGAGAGGATGGTTCTATAAAGATGCGGACTAATTTACTCTTATACACTTCTAAAATGATGCTCCCAAAAGGAACACACTATATCTTAAAAAGCACAACAGCTGTATGAATACTTTCGGTCTGAAAAGTTAGTTCATACATGTGAGATTGGTCTCAAAATCAGAAAAACTGTTACTGTGTCAAGGAAAATTCTTCTGGAACATAGTAAAATTGGGATAGTTCTATAATTTCCAAAAAAAAAAAAAAAAAAAAAAAAACTTCAGCATATTGAAATGAAAATCACATGTTAATCATGCCATAGTAGTGCAATTAATCTAGAAATTAAAAAAAGGACAGCATCTGAGCGAAAGTGTCAAAGTATGAACGTAAACATGGGAGGTGAGCTCAGTGCTTTCAGGTGACCTGTCTGTGTGGGTTCCATAAAGAGGTGAGGAGTGCATCAAAATGGGGTGTGCTCTTTTTTAAATTCCACATTCATCAAATTGCTGAGGTTCTAAATTCTGTTTAGTTCTCACAGGCATTTCCTGTCATCCCATCATCTCAGTGCTTTTCAGTGTGTGCATGTATTATTTATCATTCATATTGCACATAACTAATTCAGTCCAGGAAGTGCTCTGGCCTGCTCTGGCCCAATGGCTCAACGATAGTGGGGAAATTGGGCCTCATTACAGAATGTGCTGAGGAACCACCCACTCCGCAGCTATTTTTTAGCCTTTCTCTTTCCCTCCATTTTTACCGTAAGTGTGTCTATCATGCAAAAATCAAAACTCTGAAAGTATTAATAGATGTGGTTTATGCAAGTGGTATATGAATGATAACGTTTTCGTTTGTGGCACGTCTCTATCAGATTGTTTGGTCATACTTAAAGGTCGTTTATCATGATATAATTTTAAAGCAGAGTCCTCCCATACTGTCAGCAGCAGTTTGGTAGGTCGGTGTTGTGGGATTCCTTTTTTTATAAGTCGCAACACAATAGCAAAAAGCCATGGAGGACAGGCTTTGTTTTCTTGGGACTTTATTTTCTAAAGGAACCAAACCGGAACCAAATGATGGACAGTAGAGAACACATACATAATGTTATAACAATTTTAACACGGTCACTAACATTGCTGATTTCTGAAATCACAGTGATCACATTGATCACAGTCAATCAAAAGAGTCTACCTTTGTTTCTGGGGGGACAATATTTTCTGACGGACTTTGATTCCGTCAAGAAACATTGTCCCCTGGAGCCGAGGTCTGTTTTCTGAGGCTTTTTGCTGTTGTCTTGTGGCCTTTTTGTTGTTGCTTTGTGCCATTGGGACCTCAAATAGTTTGGAAATACTTTAAAGAGATAAATCAATGCCTGAAGTGAGAATACAAGACTCGAAGTGTCAGCTGTGTGAAAAAAGTTCGAAGTGTAGGGTGTAGTTTGTCTACATTTCAGAGAACTCGCTTCTGTTTTTAGGATTTGTGGCCAAGTCGAAAACAGTCCAAATACACATCAAGGAAATACAGTGTTCTCACAGGATTTTCTTTTTCAACGCTGTCCGTGTTTATGCCTGTCACAACTTTGGCGCTCATGTCAGATAGAATATTTGAGATGCAGAGAAAAGACAGTCACTTTAATATAAATTATGTGAACCTGATGAAACAAAACAAATTAAATGCAGAAAGCTTTCATTCAATGATCCACTCTTTGCAGTCAAAACACTGTTGCTTACCTCCTCTGTCCAGTGGTACCCAGGTGTCCTTCATCAGGCTGCAGCCAGACTTAAGGGCAACGACAACTAAACAATTACTGAATTCTTCCTCTTCTACAGTTTCTGACCTTTTTAAAAGCTGATTAGTGCAGCCTTTTTTTTTTTTTACACTATTTTGAACAGTGCGACCTCTAGTGTGTAAGGTAGAAATAGCAGTTACTTTTCTTTGTATTTTTTTACATTGGGCAAAGACACGTTTGACACCCCTGGACTGGTGTAGCTTCGAGCTATAAAATGACGTAATGCAGTCAGGAACTGATAGTAAAACTGAGCTGAATCCAGCTTTTCTTGTAAATCTAATTTCTGATCCATAAGAATTGTCTTTGTATTTAGTTCACAACTTCCATGAACATCTTCACAATGTCTGCTGCGCTCTGCAATTCAGATATGGGATGTTGTAAGTTTTTTTGCTTGTTTTCATTCTTATTTGTTTTTTCCAGAAACAGTTTGCATAAGACGAAATGCATCATGTAGGCCCTGTAGCTTTAATTTGAAATGCTACACATATTCTGAAAGAACAGACAATGTTGTCACAGTTTATAAAAAGATAGCTTTATTGCACAAGGTGTTGAATACTCTTTTTTCTGTTTTTTGTTTGTTTTCATAGAAAAGAAAATGTAGAGTTAAACACAAGCAATTGCAAATTGAAGCAACGTTTCCCCATAAAAGTTTCAAGGAACAACCTCTGATTTTAAAATGTTTTAATTAACCCCCTTTTTAATCTTTCAATTCACCATTTCCCTTTTTTTCTTTTATAACCAGCAAAATTTTCAGAACATGCAATGCTGCTGTCCCTCCCCGCAAACCGTGGAGTATTCAAATAAAACAAGTCTAAATTAAGCAACCTGTGACAAAGAAAAACAAAAAATCAAATAATATTTTAAAAAGGAGGAGACACTTTCCTGGTTAAAAAAAGAAAAGAAAAAAGAAACCTATATTGTTAACTATGCATGGTCCACTCTGACATGTTTTAACCTGTCCATAAATCAAGATAAAGCATTGTCTGTATAATTCTATAATTTTTCATTAAGTCCTCTTCTGTTTCATTACAATAACTTCAGTTCAAAGTTTACATTGTGCCCTGGTTTTTAGTGAAGATGTCGAAAATAGTACTCATTTATACAAAACACTTTCCTATGTACACAAGTCTTATATTATGGAGTAGAAATTAGGTTGTATAAGGTGGGGCCAAAAAGGTACAGTGAGGGGGGTGGGGGGCCGGGTGAAGGGAGGGGGAGGGGGTCAGATTGGTTGGCTGATGTGGTAAAGGTTGGGAAAGTAGAACATGTGAAGTTAGCCTTGCAAACACAGAGCAAGTCAGTTTGAAAACATGTTGTTTTAAGGAAAAATCCTCCAAGATCATTTGAAACTGTTTAGATATCTGAGCATTTTGGAAGCAGCACAATTACTGTTTAAAAGGCAACTGAACTTGTTTTGTTTGAAATGTCTTCAATAATTTAAGCAAGATCGAATGCCCTCAAGACAAGACTTGGACATATCAATACCTGCATGAATGAAATCTTCACATACAGTACATAATAAATCCAGTTCATGGCAGAGCTCAGTTAGAATAAATGTACTTGCGCTGATGGGACTCTGGTGCCGACCTCAATAAACAAATAAAAAAGAAACAAAATTGGCTGTTTTCTCCAATCTGCCCACTTTGAATTTTGTAACAGTTGTTTATATAAAGTGATCCCAACAAAACACGTTACAAAGGAACAACTTCATTCACTAAACTGTGAGCAATCAACCCTGTTAATCAAATTGTATCTAATTCAGCTTGCATGAGCTCTGTGGATTATGAGCTTCAGAAATTATGAACAGACAGTAAGATTTGAATAGTTAAAGTAAATAAATAAATATATACAATAAGAAAACCTTTATCTACTCTTCTTAAATCAACTTTTTGAGCCAACTGTATTTAAAACAAAGTGTCATGACTTGAGAAAAGGAGTCAAATCTCTCAAACATTAAAGCCAATCAAGACGACTTTCTGGTAAATGACGATTGTTCTCAAAGAATACATTTATCATGTTATTTCCTCCACTGATGTGGGGAAATGGCCTGCATTTGTATCAAATGATCAGTGGTGGGACTTCTCTTTAAAGACACACTAATTACTTAGTGCAAACTGGCGGGGAATCAACTTCACTGAAGAACTGGGGAAAGCAGGTTGGACAGAAACAATTTCATCACTTCACCCTATATCCATACTACTGAGGGAAGTCAGGTCCTGTTTTCACTTCTGAAAACAGGCCTCCCAATTCATGTCCATTTTTTTGATGACATATATTTGCATAACTTGAAACATAAAGGTCAAAATGAAAGGCATCATAACTATTATCGGAAAGCAAAATACAAGTTTCCTGTGGAGTTTTAAAATGAAGTTATCAGACACATGTATCTGCAGTTGTATTTTTTACTGTGATAATCCAAGAGTTTAGGAAGGACTTACTATGACACAGATAAACAGAAATACCTGTTGGTCTATTTGTCTTCGTTTGTAAGTAGTTAGGTAATGGCATTGACTCGTGAACACACCTTTGGAAGGTACAATACAACATAGTACAAGAGGCTCACTTACTGTATAGGCTTTGCTTGTTTTACTCTTTTCTTTTTCAACACACTTTCTGCACTGAGCCATAGACCACAGTTAACCAGCAACACAATCTCACACTATAATTCAACTTTACTGTGCTTCTCCCTCCAGCTGCGGCCGGCTGCGCAGCCGCTGCGGCTGGAACATTTACAATATCACAAGGAGGGTCATGTCATTCGGCAAACCTCAGCTTCACCAGTTAACTTTCTTTCACACTGCTTCCTTTCCTCTCCCAGATCTTCCATCCATGGTTGTGCTACCCGTTTTAAACCTCCCCTCTTCTTTTTCTTCTTTCCTTCTTGCAATTTTTCCACTCTGAGCGATTGTCTTGTGATCTTTTATATATATATTCAATTAGAACGGCTTTTATAGTTCTCTGCTTTTTTCAATATTCATATATTTGCTATATATTTGAATAGAAATATATATGTACATACTTTTGAAAACAAACATATATCATATCCTCTTTCTATTGCGAGAGCCCTGATGTTACGTTTGACCATTGCAAAACATTTGGAGCAACTCTTCTTTCTTTTTTGTTTTTTGGAACGATCTTTGTTATGGGATTAAGCTTTGGGAGAAGAAATGAAAGAAGAAGCAACAGATACAATACCATGCATAAAGCTAAAATCAATTTCAGTGAGGTTGAGGGACTTGAAAAAAACTTCTTTCAGTATTTAAAAGACCACTGATATTTGTATGTCTCTGCTTTTTAACTTGTTCTTTTAACGATTCATCTCTCTGGGTAAAATCTCAGTAAAGTACAGTCCAGGGGTTTTCAAAGTGTGGGAGTGATGTGGTTCACAGAGCTTCACAGAGTGACTGTTAGTTTTGTACTGAAGCTCATTTTATGAAATTAAATTGTTACCATTACACATACAAAAATTCTGAAATATGCATTTTACTAGAATAAAACCTAATTTTGCCCTTTTTTTTTTTTTTTTTTACAATTTCTCCACCAAAAAAATGAATGAAAAGATCATGTCCCTTGACCCCCCCCCCCAAAATGAAATGCCCTCCACACTTTGAAAACCACAAGTATAATCGTAAATTCAAAATGGCAAAAAAGATTTTTTTTTTTCCCTTTATACATCTCTATAGATTTGCAACTTGTCTCAAGTTGTCATTGAACCGCAGTTCTGCCAGTCTGTGCATATCAGACCAGTTCTCTCGTCTATCGTTTCGACGAGCCACGACGGCAGCAGTAGGTCACAGTGACAGTGTATGGATATGAGGAGGGACACGGACGGGAGAGGAGAAGGTGGGGAAGATGGACGGGGATAAAATGGACGACAGGTAAATGCCTTAAAGGAAAATAATGTTATTGTGGCACCATCATGAATCGTAAAAGGCTCTCTTCCTTCTTTGTTCTCGAGGAAATGAAACAAAGCAAAAAAAAAGAACTAATTTCTTTTCATCTGTATTTGTTTTTGAACTCACCTCTTTTTCAGGTTTTTTCTTTTCTCCAGTTCCTAACCATGTAGTCAGTCGCAGTAAATAACACAAAGTTCAAAATGCTGGCCCAGATTAGGATCATAGTGTTACATCGTCAGCATCGTCATCACTGTTCCACATCCCCTGTTACAGGTACAAATGAACAGAGGGGGGCGGGGTTCAGTTTGACACAGACGTCTGCCCGAGAGGTCAGCATACAGATTGATTTTAAAAAGGTCCATTGTTGGTGTGTGCCTGCCACATGTATACATATATATTTACACATATACACACCCGCACACACACGCGCACACTCACGCAGGCTTGTGAAGTTTTGTGTTACTTGGATCCATTCTAACATTTTCTTAGTGCACAAGAGATTATATTTCCATCATCTGAAAAATAAATGAAAAACCGATGACAAAAATGTTTTGTATTCATCTCTCACTTGATGTGGCTGAACTTTTTTTTTTTCTCTTTGCTGCTTTGAGTCCGTTTATAAAAGCATCAATTAAGACCACTACGCTCTGTCATCCGTTGCATGTATTAGAAAATTCCCCCGTCATATTGTGACGACAGTCCTTCCACCGTCTCTAATGTATGAATCCACAATGGAGTAACCTCTCAGAGCCAGTGTAACACAAAGATTGGTGGTTTATGCATACAGTAAGAGCATCCTGCTATTGCACAATGCTGTGATATGAGCTCCTTTCCCATCAGAGGCCAGAAAAGTAGGCTGACATATTTATAAACCTAAAAACCTTAACGCACGTCTGTGTGAAACTCAAGCAACCTGGTTCATTCTACAGCTGTCTTGATCCAGAAAACAAGACAGTGCACGTGGAAAGCATTTTGTGCATAAGTACTGTGTTCTTGCCCTAAAAATGGAATTATGAAGCAAACAAATCATTTATGTTTTGGCAAGTGATTTCCAGAGTGATGAATTGAGAGAAAAATGACACAATAATAACAGAAAGCAATCAGGCAGAAAGAAAGGCAACCCCCTGTGCTGTGGAGACCCAACTCTGACCCCTAATAGTGTCAATGGGAACCCAACCAGCCCCCTGCAGCCTGGCACAGCACAGGCACTGACGGGTAAGCTGTGCATGTGTATACTTCTCACCCCAATTTTCCATAGAGGTGCCGGGCAGGCGCTGGCTTGACCAGCTTTCTATGAAGAGTTACAGTGACAGGCCGCAGTGATGGCAGGCTACACCAGCGTGTAGGACTTTGAGTAGGCTCCTGCCCCTGCTCCTCCATCCCCCCGCTTCTGAAGTCTACCGAGGCCCGAGGAGCTGCTCTCCAGGAGAGAGTCTCTGGATCCTCCCATCTTGGAGGAAGATGAGGAGGCACCTCCAGGGGTCCCTCCCGTGGCTCCTGCTGCTCCACCGGAGGATGACGCCCCCCGCGGCGGCCGCCGTGGCAGCGGCGGCGGCCGCAGCGCTCTGGGCCACTGCGGCAGAAGAGCCGGGCATGGTCAGAGTTCTCTGGGGAAGTGTGGAGCTGCTGGAGCTAGCAGACACCCCCTCCGCTCCCACCACCTCCACCTCCGCTCGCCCCTCCAGAGGAAGCCCCAGAGGAGGTGAGGTTGGACAGGCCAGCGTGGCCCATTGTTAGAGCCTGCTGCTTCGCAGAGTCCATAGTCACATGACGGCCCTGGGTGTGGTATGCCCTCTGAGCCAGGCCACGAATAGAGGCTTCACGTGGCGGAAACCACTGGACATGGATCATGATGCTCTGACTGCTTTCGGAAAAAAGGGTCTGACTTCATGTAGAGGGGTAGGTTGCAATAGTCACCTGAAGGGGAGAGGTACAGTTTAATTCAACTACATCATTCTCCTAACAATTCTGCCTGACATTCGTAAACCTCTTACTGCACCTAGATTCATCTCATCAGCTGTAACAAACCCTGGGATTCTTGGTAGTGATGAACTAAAAGACGAACTGCCAAAACTGATCGAAACTGAAATAACCTGAGTTGAAGACCGGACACTAATTTGGCTTACTACTGCATCAAAAGTGACAGAACTTATATTATCCATCGAGCAATGTTCGACTGTGAAATTGACAGCATAATGTCAGGCAAGAAGTGGTAATATTAAAATGACTTATAGCACATTTCTAGCATTTGACCTAACTAAATGTACATGTACTGTATGTCAAAGGAGAATTCCAGTGAAAAAACCAGTTACTCACTCTTGGCGCGGTGTGGAATGGGCACAGCTACATTCTTGCCACGGTCGTAGTCTTGGGGTTTGGGTGGCGAGGCAGTGAAGCGACAGATACCAGGCTCTGACGGTGTGCTCATTGACGTCATGCTGTCTGCATTGTCATTGGTACCTGTGGTCATCTGATCAGATGAGCTGTCTGAGATAAAGCACTCTGTAATCTCAAATTTGGCGTGTTGCAGGTGTTCCTCCAGCTTGGCGTGCTCGTACGCTCTTGCCAGCTCTTCGTAGGTGGAGGAGGCACTCTCTGTGGACACCATGCTATTGCGCCCCTTATCTACGGGAGATGAAGAGGAGAAAAATGAAGGCGAGCGAATTAATCTCACACAGGAAAGATATGCTCAGCAGATCAAAAAAGGTGGATGATAGTGTCTGCGCCGTTTGGCCTGTTTACCCACCTGTGTCCTGGGAGAGGCTGGCGCTGTAGCTGTCGCTCTCTGTGACAGTGATGCCGTGCTGGGAGCCGACCGTGCGCCAGTCTGAGGTGAGGGTCCTGGCTGGCGTGGAAGCCTGGCACTTGGTTAGAGTCCATTGACTGGAGTACCGATTCCTGATGCTGTGTGCTGATTTCACGCTCTTCCTCGACACTGGGTCTGGTGGTAAACACATGAAGTTTAGACTTTTGGAATATGCACAGTTGTCATTTACAGTTAAAATTCAAGCTGTGTCCAGGTAACAAGCAGGGTACCTAAAAACAAGAATATATTTACAGGAAATCAGAGTATTGCTTAGGGAGAAACGCAAAAGTTTTATCCGTTTGAAGCTCACACCAATTTGTAATTCTGTTGAAGTGAACAGTGAGGAAAGAAGACATACTAGTTCCCGGCCTGATGTCAGACATGTCAATCAAAGGACCGGTGTTCTGGATGAGGGCGGGGTGATGGACAGACACACCGGTGCAGAAGCTCTGAGGGTTTCCAGTCTGGTTGAACTCTGTGTCAGTCACAGGGATCGTGGCCTTGTCCTCACCTGCGAGAGGCAGGATGATGGCAGGTCAACAAACTCACCCATATTCCAAAGCCTCGGCTCAGACACAACAGCCTTCTCTCTGTTTCTCTCTGGTTCTTCTCACCGATTTGCTTGATGCCCTCTTTGTCCTCAATAAGCAGCTGCACTCGGGGAATGTCGATGTGTAACCGTGGGCCCTGCGGAGGTCCTTTAACGGGGGTGTCAAAGCTGCGGTTGTTTTTACTAATCAAGAGATAAAAGACAACCCAACGCATGTTCATCATTTGGGAGTTGGAAAAAAAAGCAAATCACAGTGTGAATCCACTTGTATTACAAATTGACTTTCAGCTTTACCTGATGAGCATCTCTGCCAAGCTTTTGGCATCTTGAGAAAACAGAAGAAGTTATAAATTATTTAAAAGGAATATTTGTTTACAAAAAAGAACTCCATAAAGTCTGCTTTCGCTTCTGGTATCTCCCCTGATTACTAATTAACAATTCTTGCCAAATTATTTCCTACAATTCTCTACTTTCCTCCTCCTCCTCTTACCTCTGAGTCTCTTCAGCCTCTTTTCTTTGCGCTTCTTGCGAATTATGAAGAGCAGCGCCACACCCAGGGTGACCAAGATGACAGGGCAGCCAATTGAAAACAGCTTTTTGACGTCGTCATTCTTCTCCAGCGGGGATTTAATTGGGGGAATTGTGCCTGTACGCAGCCAGGATGAGAGGAAGTCAGGAACCACTCTTTGTTTAATATATCATTCCGTATGATTGTTTGTCCAAATGGGACGTCAAACAAACTCACTGCCATCATAGTCCAGTGTTGCAAACTGGGAGCTCTGGTTTCCGCAGCCAGCACTGTTACACGCCTTCATTTTCAGCTCATACCAGGTTGCTTCACGCAGCTCTGCCAGGAACACGTCTGTGGTGGCGTTGGTGCGCACGGTCTGCCACGTCCAGGTACCTGGACCACAACAAGGCCTCACGTTCAGGCTGCTTTACTTCTCGTTTTCATCCAAGAAAATAAGCCTTTTCTACATTTCCTTTGAAATCTTCCTCTGGCTTTGTTGTAGAGCAACAATGTCAACATGTGACGATTACATAAAGAGGCGCTCACCCTTTGGTCTGAACTCCAGCGTGACTGCACTGATTGGACAGCCTCCACTGGCCCAGCCCTGCAGGTTGAGGCGGGCGTGGCTGGAGTTGATGTGCGTGAAGACGGGCTGGTCTTTGTTGAACTGCGGCTCTATGGAAATATCAAAACCATGATGGGTTAGACCACATCTGTTCAGTTTACTAGAATATGACATTTTCTGTGACATTTTAGGGTCGACTGAAATCATAGGTGGATATGCAGGAGAGTCTCAATAATCAGAAGACAGTGGAACACCTCACCATAGCTTTAATTCAAACTCTTAACTTTTCCAAATAATCTAGATTTCTTATACATACCGTGAAATATTTTATACTTTACTTTAGTCATTTAAATTAAATCTAAGATTAAATGTTCTTACCAGTATTTTAAATGGCAGCCTTAATTATGATGATTAATATTTGAAAAACGTTTTGGTCCACATGTTATGAGTGCAGAAACAGCTGATACAATAATGAAGTGTTACTGATATTGAACCTTTCAGAGTTGTATCTGTGTACACAGACCCACAAACAGTAATGAAACTGTTCTGCTTGCTAACTGAAAATGTGCTCAATATAACTATTGATTCATGATACATATTTAATAAATATCATTTGGTAATATCTCTGAAAAATGTACACCTGACAAATGGTTTACTATTGCAACCCCCCCCCCCCCACTTATCGCTCCACCTTCTCACCTCGCCCGTGAGTTTTTGCCTCAATGATCTCGCTGATGCGTCCCGCTCCGACGCTGTTCTTCGCAGCCAGCTTGACTTTATACCAGGTGCCACAGCGCAAGTTGTCCAGTTTGAAGGAGCGTTCGCTGGAACTGATGAAAACGTCTTTCCATTCTTCTGTGTTGTCAACAGAGTACTGAAGCACAAAGCCTGCAGACAGACAAACACACAATAAACAAAAAAACAATATAAACTGTATGGGGGGGATTTCCACTCATAGTCCAAAAATATACACTTGACAATAATGGAGAGCTTTAAATTTTTCCTTAGATGTGAAGGAGTGTGTTTGGTCGTTTGTGACCTGGGTGTGTCCTGCCTTAGTCTGTGCTCAGGGGATGAAGTGGTGTAGAAGATGGAGAGATGAACTTCATAGGAGATAAACTTGTATTGTCCACTAGATGGTGGTGTAAGATAACACTTCCCTCTGCGGCTGGGCCTCCGTTGGAGGACGAGTCTAGCTGTTCTCTGTCTATGCCGCCATTAGTTACCTACAAACCCCAAGACTGGGATGGCGCTGACTGAGCATCTATGCAAATGAGGATATGCAATATGGTGACTGTTTTTATAATCAGCTGCCTTGCAGTGCCAGCTCCCTCCTGCTTGGAGACACTTTCCATCTAATCCTCTGCCTTGTGTGTCCTTCTGGCTGTATGTGTGCATATAGGAATGTCTCCCTGTCTGCAATTCTGCAATCCGCCGTACTGTTTGTACCACCTCTTTTCGATTTTTTCCTGCCTCAGTCTCTCTCGAACAGATGGTGTGATGGAGTCCAAAATACTAGAAGGGTTAATATGTGCAGATCGAGGAGTGTTAGTAAGTTTCATAGGCACCATGTGTCGGGACAGGACACAAAAGAGCATAATACAACAGAGCACCACACAAGAACCAGCTATTATAAAACAAATTACAGCATAACATCAATTCTTGGAGCAGGATTACCCAGCCGACAGGATTTATTCATTTGTTCATCATCTTACTTGTATCTTTTCACTAAAGAAAGCCCACTAAGATGGTTTATCCGACAGAGAAAAGTCTACAGATGCCACTGCAACAGCAATGCGAAATAGATGCTTGATGCGGGAGCCACTGCTGACGGTGTGCAGATGGACTGACAGACAGGGCATCATTCTGGAATAATACAAGATCGACACATTGATCTCAAAGATATATATGATACACACAGGCAGCAGATGTTGGTGCATCGTTATTTGAATATGGTGCTGCAGAGCAAACATGTATCTGCAACAAAATGCATGTGACCTCTTAGTCATTGCAAATTTTATTTATTTATTTATTTATTTGGTGGTGAATAAATAGTTTCTGAATATTAACAAATGATTCAAGTATTTTTGAATAATAACTGTAGGTCAATATTAATAACCCTGTCAGCGAAAAGAACAACTAAAATACTGATTACATGCATGCTTCATTTGTGTAAAGAAGATGTAAAGAAAAACAAAAAAAGGAACCTATTCAATGATCTAATAGATCACTGTCTATATTTCCCCAAAATATGTAATGCTGCAGACACTGAAAGCATGACTCAAATAAACAGGAACAAAGCCAGAGGGGCCAGCGTTGTTTAGGCCGCATACCTCGGATGGAGCTGCCGCCGTTGTCTCCTGGTATCCAGGCCAGAGTAATGGAGGAAGTGGAGGTTGTGGAGACGGTGAGTCGAGGCTGGTCCGGAGGAACTGAGGAAAACGTATAAATTGTGAAGTCTTAACCTTTTATCAGGCAGGCAACATCTTCTCTGCTACTGCTGTCCCTCATTCTGCCCTTTCTTTTTTTTAAGAAGGGTCATCGTTGCCCAGCAATTTTTAAAATATGTCCTCACATTCATTGATCAAAAAAAGCATGTTTCTATGTGTGTGTCTAAAAAAGTCATAGCCAGGTACTATTTTCCAAGCAAGATATTGCTAGATGTGCTGTATTGAATTAGTGATGATAACCCACATTGAAGTCCAGCGAGAAATGGATCCCACTGATATTTAAAACTGATATATTGTGAAACTGGTGGGGGCTCAGTCCTTTTCGCTCTTAAAAACTGATTTCAAAGTATAAATTAAAGCAGAAAAGAAAAACTTAAACATCCTTAAAAAAATGCCCAAGGGTTGAAACTTTACAATTTAATATCACTTTAAAGGGTTAATAACAACTGTAAAAAAACCCAAAAACTATAAATATGCTCGTGTGTTTATCCATGTTTTCCTACCTTGTATCAAAAGATTCACGATAATCGTGTCAAAGCCCAGCGTGTTGGTGGCCGTGCAGGTGTAGTAACCCGAATCTTCTGCTTTGACAGAACGCAGCACCAGAGTCCCGTTGGCCATAATGAGCCGCTGTCCATCCAGAGACACTGGGATCGCCGTGTCCTCGCTGAGGAGGAAGGAGGACAGAAAATCAAGAGAGGACCTCACACAACGCGTTCGACGGGGTGTCGGTAATTGTTTAATCTGTGGGTTTCTCTGCAGGAGGCTATAAAAATGCACACATGAGTGCCATTAAGAGGGATATGTTGTGTCATTAATATGCAAGTCAGTGATTTGTGTTGGAGACGTGTACTGCTAAACCAGCCAAGCCAGTCTTTGAAGAATCACAGCAGCATCTTTATTCTCACATTTCTGGGATGGATTCTTACCTGTCTTTAGTCCATTTTATAGTGGGCGAAGGTTCTCCTACTGAGCTGCACGGCAGACGCACCTCCTTCATCCAAGGAGTGGTGACAGTGCCCCCGAACGACAGGATTTTAGCAGGCGCTGAAAGAAGACGAGAGGAGGAGTGACAATATTGGAAATAGATAGCCAGATATGTAGGAACAATTGAATAAACACTGAAATAGGGAAAAAAAAAAAAGAAAACTGCAATAGTCAAATTAATTTATGCTAATCAGATAATCACTCTGTGGTCATGAAAACATTGTGGAACCTCTCAAACAATCAGAAAGTTTTAATCAGCAAATTGTGAAGGACAATATGGCATTGATGAACGTGCATATGCATAAACTGTGTTCGACTTGGAGTTCTATCAATAGTAATGGCAGGGAAACGTATTCGGTGCAGTGCATACAGCACAACATGCAGCAGTGTGCAATTTTTTATTTTAAGGCTGGCGAGGGGTGGGTGATCTCAAATATATGTCTTAATAGTTAATTTTGCATCAATTCATGCAAGACGCAAAATAAATTAGCCTGATTTTGGCTTCAAAGCAGCATCAGCAAACTGACACACAATCTTTGAAGAAACATGCATGGAAGGTGTTTGATGAATAAGAACATATCTTCTGCTGAGGTTTCTGGTTTAGATCCGTCTGTTTATACGTTGAAACTCACACAGAGTAGATGTTAAGATCAGAATTCCGTCAAGGTTACACCATTACTTCCTGTTCTTTATGCTGAAAGTAGTCGTTAATAAACACTGGCGATATGATTGGGGTTGTTTCCCTCTGCTGCAGAATAAATTTGGAGCCAATGAATTCCCTTCCTGGTGGTATTATATGACGGACAAGTAGCTTTACAGTATCTTAACAGAAAACTTCACCACAGTAATGTAGGGGAAAAAAATCCTTGTTGAGCTATAATATCATTCTGCCCATCATGTAAGAAGGAAATGTGTATTGTACTTCCTGTAATTGACATTTGAAAAGAAGTCTGCTGAATGTGACATTGTCCAGCAAAGAATAGATGCAGAATCTAAGCAAGGCCAACAATATGAGAGAGGGTATGAAGAGAAATATTCATCCATTCAGGCTCACAGCCCTCTCATTCTGTCACTCCTCTGCATGCTCTGTGTCCCTCTTTTTTTCCTCAAGCTTGGCGTCTTAATGCTACCGCTCTAGTGCACTTATGTTAAGGTTGAATGAAGTATTGAGTGGGCAAGCCTGGAGGACATTGCCTTTCACAGCTGCAGATCAGCTGACACACACCCACAAGAGCGCACACTAACAAACCTTTTGCACCCAGAAGTCAAAGGAGCAGATAAAGAAACGGAGAACACGGCAGCAGTGCTCTCCATTCACACGTCCTCTCTTATTGTTCCTGTCTTTTAATCCAGAGCCTATTGATTGAACTGCCATCTTCATTTTCTTAAATACTCTGCCTCTGTATTGTCTTACTGATCAGTTACTTCTGCTCCTGTCATGTCATTCTCTCGTCTTTTTCCCCCTCCTCCACCTGCTGTTCTCCCTTGTGTCCCAACTATTATCATTTCCCTGGTTGAGGGCAGTTTATCTGGTGCCCCCTGAACTCAGAAATCAATAGCACTCCTCTGTAATGTCAAAACAGGCAGTCACACAGAAACAGGAGGGGAATGTTGAAAAAAGGAGGTGGAAGAGAGAAAAAGTATATATTGTACAGCAAATGGGAGAAGAGGGATATGAAGTGAAATATCCCTTCAAAATGTTTTTTTTTTATTCATGACAATGTGAAAAGAGGAGGTTAGAAAAGCCACTTGTTGTCCAATGCACAAGAAACTGTGATACACTGTGTATTCTGACACTTTTGTATCAGTAACAGAATTCATTTCTGCAGCAATCATAAGTGCAGAAGCTTATCGGGTGGATTGGACCACACAGGCCAGACTGTTCTCTCTATGTGCATCTACTGCTTGAGCCCTGTCATCAAAAACTTTCAACAAAAGCTCAAATTTTAGAGATCCAAGTCATTAAGCCACTGCAATTTAGATATTTTAAAACTCATTAAAATCTATATGTTTTCCAATTACTCAATGGATCAATTAGGCCTTAATATTATGGCTAATTACTGTATGTCCGCAGCAGCTATGCAGTAATCAGAGATTTAATGTACAATAAACTCACAATAAAAGCGTAAGTCAGTGTGAGAGAATCAGCATCAGACTGAGTTAACAGTCTCATCAGATGATTTCTCCATTATTTGTGTCTAGTAAGAAAACAAAACTCTCTACCTGAAACCTTCAGGGCCTTACCTTTGGCTGCTGGCTCCACTGTGACCTTGTCGCTGAAGTTGCCCCGGCCGGCAGTGGTGACGGCTGCAGCCCAGATCAGGTACTGCTGCCGGTGGTTGAGATGAGTGATCCGGTAAAACAGCAGCTCCGGGTTGGCTTCATATTCACTTGGCAGCTGGAATGAAAGAAACGGGTGAATTAAAGGTTTTATTCTGGAAGGATAAATCTTATAGTGCCCAGTGGAAACAATCCTAATAAAGAATAAGTCACAGTAATGCATCATAAAACAAACTGTTTTGTGGCTGGAAACAGGTGGAAATGTACACCTGTCTCTTTGATAAAGAAAGAATAATCAAGATTTCTCATTTTTGCTTTCGGCACGTGTAAGTGTCAGAATCTGCTCTGCTTGATGTGACTGCCCTGACTCAGTTACGAGCTCCAGGGTGAACGCTGCCTCACCCCAAAGTCAGCCAGGGTCCGTACCAGGCCCTGTAACCTAAGCTGGGTTCGCCTGAACTCAGTATGGAAGATGGACAGATGGATGTGGAGAAATGTGCTGCATGAAGTCAAATCTTAAAAGAATCAAAGACAAAATCTCTTTGACTCTTATCTGTAAGGGCAGATCGTGAAGGACTGAGCGAACATTGCTGTAATGTGAATCAACCCCTATGGTTTCGTCTCCATCAAGCGGTGGAATGTACACGGGATCTGACGTATTTTAGACAGATAATGTAAAACTGCACGGAGAGATGAACTGGGAGGGCGAGTTGAAAGAAATGCCAGTTATGCTGGGGAGAGAGAGAACGACAAAAAGGTTTGGATTGGAGGAAGGAAAGCTCACTCCCTCTCCTGTTCTGCTCTCCTCTGGGAGGGCAAAAGGAAATATGGGAGACAAATGAGTGAGTCAGAAATATCATGAAGAGTCACACACTAATGAGGCCTATCTACTGCAGGAATCAGGGCCGGCAGAGAAGAGAGGGAAGGAGAGGAGAGCGGAGCGGAGCAGAGGAGAGTCGCATAAACAGACAAAGAGGGATGGTCGCACACAAGCAAGTGCAAATACACGCCAATACACATGCATGAATACACTGACACACACAGATACTGGCATACATGACCCGGAGGTGGATGTGTAATTGCAGTGTGTTTAACCCAGCCATGTGTCTGCTGTCTAGACATGTATGCATCATTGTCCCCTCAAAACACACACAGACACACAGACACACACACCACACGCTTTATTTTTTATCTTTGTATCATTGTCAAAAAGCATGTAATGTGTTGCTGTTTCTGTCCACCTTTTCCAAAATCTCACCAAATTCCAAAGCCTGACACTTGTTCAAAATTCCCTCATGTTTTTGATTGGACTTATTAAAAATGTCTGACAAGTTAAAGAATTTCTTTTCAGTTTTCCAGAAGACAGAAATGGTCTGGTTAGGATAAACCTGGATATTAAATCCTGCCAGCTACAATATAGCTGGAGTACCAGCATAAACCTTCACATCTCCTTTAATCAAAATGCAACATTAGCCCCAACGCCTCATCTTTAAAACTAAATACATCCAAAATATTGCAGCTCCCTGCATATAAGTACTATATGCGTGCACACACACACACACACACAGACATTGACATATACTCATTTGCTGCGGATTTATTCTAAAGTAAGAACTAATTACTTAATCCTGTTTCCCTAAAATGTTACTTCAGCTAAAAAAGTGAAGCTTTCCTGAATTGGGCCTCCATTCATGTCTCCAGGGTGTATCCAGTCCCCGTCGGCAGTGTGTCTTCACCAGCGTGAACGATGATTGTAGTGCTTTTTCTTTCCTAACCACCAAAATCATCAAGGGCAAAACAAATTTTTATCTCAAATGTAACTTCAGCCCTAAAACGCACCTTAACCATCAATTACATGTCAAACACTGCGGGGCTTTGCATCTTCAACAAGGCAAGGACACTTGCGAGGATGCATGGAGAAATACACACACACACGCACACATCTGAGTTGTCAGGTAGCACCGACCATTCGCTCAGTCTTCTGAATCATGTTTTTACCGCACCCCGGCAGTCTCACAACAGTTTCCATTTCTGACTGACAGGCACAAGTAAAATGTAGACGGCAATACAAGTGTCAAGCGGGCTGAAGAGTCAGTAAACGTGCCAGACCAGTAAAACCTGCGAAGACACTGCAGTGTTACTGAGCTCTGCTCTCGCCTGCTGAGTTGTTGTCTGCACAACGGTTTATTCTGGGCAAATAGATTCCAGTATTCATGTTGTTTTTCACATTTATGAGCAGGTCGTCATGGAGGAATCCACTGGGCTTTTTATTACTTCACTGTGTTCCCTGTTCATCATCCGTTCCCCTCGTCTCCAGCTTTTCTCTCCAACTATTCTTTACCCCCACTGCACCATCCTTCCCTTCTCCCTCCTGCCATCTCTGTGTCATCCATCTCTTCATTTCCCCGTCTCCGTGTTTGCCTGTCATCCGTGGGCCCACACCTTGCTTTTCTCTGCGTATATCCACCAACACCCCCTTCTGTTTTACATTGGCCCCACAAACACCCCCCCCCCCTTCGACTGTCACCTATATCAATGTCTTCTTCTGCACATTTGTCTCTATACGCTACACAGCAAGCAGAGGCCAGGATGGAGAGATGAGCAGATGAATGGAGGGATGGATGTATGGGCGGTAGATGTTGGGAGGAAGGGCGGGAGGAGTAACAGAGTGTGTGTTGCTGTAACGGATATTAAAATATTCCTCCGGCGTGGAGATAGCGGTGATCCGGGGAACGATAGAGCGAGATAATGAAAAGAGGAACAAAAGTACTCCCCGCGCTGTGTGTCTGACCCCCCCCCATCTCTCCTTCCTTCTCTCCAGTCGCACTCATTTACATAGTAATCATCCCGAACTCTGCATGGGGGCTTCAGAGAGAGAGAGAAAGAGAGAGAGAGCGATAGATAGATAGATAGGTAGGGAGACAGTGAGAAAGAGTGATTTGTGAATGAGGGAGACTAAGGGGAAGATGCATGTACATTTTTTTAGAGGTACATTTATGTGGCGCATGTGTGTGTGTGCGTGTGTGCACACGCATGTGTGATAGAGAGTGTGAGTGTGTATGTACATGCATGCAAATATGGGAGCAGGATATATTTTTTGAACTCACACTGTCATAAAATCTTGAGTTGCATATATGCATCTACCTCTCTATGGCTTATGTGATGCATTAAGGAGCATATTTATATTTGCGTGTGTGTGTGTGCGTGTGTGTGTTTCCTCTTGGCTTGTTTTCTGCCCTCACTGATGAACAGATGAGGTTGTCTTGGCAACGTGATGAGACGCAGATATGTAAATGAGGCTGGAGGGTGAGTTTGCACGCACACACACTGCAGTATGAGGAGAGCTCATTTCAAACACACTTCTCGATGAGACTGCAGTACCAGACACATACAGGGACACACAAGCAGACTCACACATAAAGACACGCAAAATGCTCAAGTGCACCGTGCTTTGTAGACATTACTCGCATATTACACAAAAATGTATGACAGAGGATGTTTTATGATCTTCATCCCTTCACCATGAAGGTAGTTTTGCGATCAGGTTTTTCTCCTTTTGTTCACTCATTCACTTGTCAATCATGAACCCCCAAATACAAACACACACACACACACACACACACAGACACACACCCCTCCAGCAACTCACCGGTTGGCCTGACCCGGGGCTGGAGCAGTAGATGGTGTACTTGCGGATGATTCCATTTGGCTTGTGAGGAGGCAGCCACGACACCACCACACTGCTGGCAGAGGAGGGCACAGCTTTGATGCCAGCTGGGGGCCCGGGGTCTGCATCAGAAAGAGGAGGAAGTCAAAAAAATGAAGGGGAAGAGAGAAATGGGAATCTTTTTTTTTTTTTTTTACAATAGAAATGCAGTCTCTCTGGGTATTGAGAATTGATTGGAGAGTTAAAACTAAGGATTTGAAGAACCTGATCTGGGTTGAACATCCCCAGAGTGAGGAAGCCTGTGGCGACACTTCAACTTCTCTTCAATGGCTTCCTCTCGACAAATGTACTGTTCACCGAGCTGTGCTTATTCAACCCCAAAATATCCACGTATGAAAACATCTCATTCTCATTGCTGACCATAATTTGTTGACTTGTGTTAACCTGTACTGTCAGTGTGCTTCCTCATGGCCACGACTATGACCTTTCTGTGAGCTGATGAAAAGTGTGGAGCTGAAACAGGCCGGCACACGTTGCATTGTGCAGGCTTGCATTCAATAATTAATCTCTTGGTTTTACTAAATAATAAGATATTTAGCAGAACTGTTGCATGACTGTTAGAATAAACTGATAAATAAGCAAATTAGCTACGTATGCTGCAGCAACAAAAAACAAAAGGCACACAGTCAGAAGAACTGAATGCTGTCGTCCCTTTGTTGTGTGGAACCTTAGCAAAAAAGCAAGGAAAAGACGTCTTCATCACTGTAACGGTTTACTGTTGACTGTGTTTGTGCATCTAAAAGGCAGACAACAGTAGAGGCTGAGAATTGGCTGTTTGCACAATTTCACTGCAAACACTTTTCCATGTGCTGAAGAGAGAGCTGAGGGCAAAAGGAAGGGAAGAGAGGGAGATGGAGAACATTGAACGTTTGTGAAGAGGTTGCCCCTGGACACAGTGTCAACTCGCATCAGGGGAGGGAGACACACTCAGCTTGCCCCCTTTTCTTAACAAACACACACACACACACACACACACGCACGCACGCACACTCAAAGGCTAGCATAATACACATATTTGAAGAGCTTTTGCAGTGAGTCCAGCTCATAAAATGGAGATAGTGATGAGAAAAGGACGGAATAAAAGCCTTTTCTGAAATGACACTTCTTAGAGTCTCCGCTCCCCCTCTCCCTCATTTTCTCCATCTCCAGACGCCTGCCTCCTCCTCTGCCTGGCTCCAGGGAGCGAGAGGAGAGGCGGATACGGATGTAATCCACGGCCCGCCAGTGTAAGCACAAAATTAATTCTCTCTAAGCCACAAAGAATTAATCCCTTTTCTTGTGCTGGGTGCTGAGTTAGATTTGCACGCAGACAATAGCACATGTGCACAAAAAACACACGCACACACAGACACACAGACACACAGACACACACACACACACACACACACACACACACACACACACACACACACACACACACACACACACACACACGCATGAACAAATGCAAACACACACTTAACTCTACCTTCTCACACTTTCACATATTCACAGGCAAAGATTCACACCCTAAGGGTCCTTACACACACACACACACACACACACACACACACACACACACACACACACACACACACACACACGCGCACACACACACACTTTTTGGCGTCTTAATTCTCATTAGCACTGGTAATGGCACATCAGAGCACAAAGAGGTTTTAATCAGCAACCTCAGCCTTACAAAGACCCTCCTCTGCCCCCGCTGGCTCTCTGCCCCCCACACCGACTGAATCAAGAAGAAAAACCCTTAAACCTGCTTGAAGAATTTGATCAAAGCCAACAACATACGATTGTAGGTTACTTCATGACTTGGTCTGCCTGTGTAGACTGAGCGAGGAAGAGTCCAGACTTACAGTCTTCTCGGGTTTGGATATAGAGGACGTTGCTCCGGACGCCATCGCCAGCCTGTGTGTAGGCCAGCACCTGAATGCTGTAGTTGGTGAACTTCTCCAGGCCTCTGAGCTCCACCTGCTCCTTAATGGTGGTGATATTTTGCATTTCACCCCACTCTGAAGAACACGGGTCGGAAAACAGAAAGTCAGAATGAGGATTAAGCAATCTGCACACTGTTACGGTCTTTAGTCAGAGGTTGGGACGTCAGACATACTCAACACACCTCCATCGGGGAAGACGGCCCAAAACACAACGCGGTATCCCTTCAGCACGCCGTGCAGGGTCAGCCGGGGAGGCTCAGCCCACGTGATCACCGCCTCGTCAGATGTTACTGAGATGGCCCTCACATTCTGCGGTGGCTGACTGGGAACTGAGTGCAAAGAGAGAGAGAGATAGAAAAAAATTAAATAAAACAGGTAAGTAATCCGTTTGACTTCAGTTCTCTAAACATGTATTTTGTATTGAATTTAAGAAGAAATATTTGTTCAGGGTGAAAGACAGCCATCATTTCTTTTTCCTTTTCATTGGATGACTGAAATAAATACATGGAGAAATCCGAGAAAAATCAAAGAAATGCCAAGGTTAGAAAGATGTTTAAAGTTCATATAAAAAAAGGAATGCAATGACTTGTAACTTTCTGAAATGCAAAGTTCTTTCACAACATATCTTATACAACCTATAGGATGTTGTAATTCAGATCTTTTATGAATTCAAGTTAATTTTCATAGCTTCAACCTTGTCTTGAAGATGTACAAGTGAGGTCCTCAAATTGAGGACTGTATTTCTGAAAGTATTGAATGAATATATTCTGGCAGTCTTTTGCGTAATTTTACACACAGTTGAGTGAAAATACATTATTTGTTGAACCTTCGTCAGTTTCGGAAATTGAGCGATCAGGTTGGAGTCTTTATCCAGCAGCTTCTTTTAGCATGAACTCCTTTCCGCTCGAGGTCGATAAAATGACTGCTGAACAGAAGACAAAGCCCATATTTATGTTTTCAAGAACTCTCATCTTTCGCTGGATTGTTTCGTCCGTATTGTGCAGCATGAAAGTAAACGTCAACTTTCTTTATGAGACAGAAGACATTATAAGACATTCTTGCAAGATTAACATATATGAAACACCAGCTGTGCAGCATTTTGGTTTCTCCTCCTGATCGAGACCCTGGGAGTCACAGGTTTAAGATATCTGACAGAAATATAAAGCGATAAACCTTCTGAAAGCCTGAAAGGCATTTCCATATCAAACCTTAAGAGAGTACACAGCCTAGTGATAGATGAAAAAGAGCATGACATGAGTAGAGAATGATGTATAGAAGCGTCTCTCGTCCTCTGCACAAGCCTCCCTCTGTCCCTGACAGTCCAGGTGTCTCTTCTGTTGGCCGCCACTGACCACCACTCATTCAGGCTTTGAATAACGCCCACTGTTGGACACGAACAGAAGTCAACTTGTGAGAAAAGGAAGGGCAGGAAGAGAGGAAGAGCGCCGACTAAAAGACAGGGAGCAATGAAAGAGAAAGATTGGGCCAAGTCCGCCAGGGAATTTCTGTGCAGCTGGTGAAGAGAAGGGGAGGCGGGGAGGAGGACGGAGGAAGAGACAGAAAGGAGAACGGAGGATTAGAAAACTAAAACAGGGCTTCGCATGACTAAACCTTGGGTTTTAGGAATAAATTATGAGAATGCAACTAAACACATCCCCTTTAACAAAAACACAATTAGATACAGGCAGAGGGGCATGTGGGTTCAGCTGCCCTCAGATTATCAGTATCAGGGCTTATAGTCGGATAAGCAGATATATTTAAAAGGTTCAGAGAATAACTTCTCAAAGATTTGGAGAGACAAACAATAATAGGACAATAAAAGATAGTTTTAGACTATATCTATAGGGAGGAGGGACCCGGAGTGAGGGCCAGAAGAATGAGGGAGGAAGAGAGGAAGAGAGTTAAAAGCAAGGGGAGCAAGGGAAGGACAGAAAAAGATGAAAAGAGGGAGCAGAGAGACAATGCGCTCAGCTGTGGATAATTACAGCAGGAAGCTAGCAGAGGGAGAGAGAGAGAGACAGACAGAGAGACAAGCTAATTATAATTATTTTTAGTATGCTTGTTGTTATCACTATTATCATAATGGCCATCAATATCACTGTCGCCACGGTGACAGCCTCAGGAAAGAACTGGAGGGCTCCGTCTCCTCTGGACCAATGGGGCTCAGCCAACTGCCTACTGGGTGGACGTGTGTGTGTGTGTGTGTGTGTGTGTGTGTGTGTGTGTGTCTGTGTGTGTGTGTGTGTGTGTGTGTGTGTGTGTGCATGCGTGCACATGCTTTAGTCTGTTTGTCAAGTCTAAAACCTGAGAATCACGTTTGGGACCAGCATGCTGGCCTCACAATGTTTTACATAGTTTAAAGTGTTGAATCGTGGTTGTGTGTTGAGAGTTTAGGTTTTGTGTTACACATTTAGTTGTGCTGATTGAGTTTTTAGCATTTTCACCGCACAACAAAAATACCCCCCATTAGGCAGAGGTTGCCTTCAGAGCTTTGGATGATTTCTGTTATCGTGATGTCTGTGGGTTTCTAAAGATTCCTACTGCAGATCGAAGATATATATGTTTAGCTGGTTGGCAATATTTAATTGATGGGGAAATTTCTGTGTGCACGTGTGTTTGTTGTGTTTTACTGGCTAAAGCAAGTTTTTAAGTTGGAGTGCAATAAGAAGGCTCCTTAAACCAGATCTCGTCTCTGTGTGGATTGTGTGTTTATTTCTTTAAATTTGTGGGGACGTTAAACTGAGCAGTGACCAATAAATTTCCAGATTGTTTTTCGGTGTGGACTTATGTCAAGCTGAAGGATAAAAATTTAGACATGTCAGAGTTACAGGTTCATTTGATTTAATGTTAAAGTAATGTTTAAATGTATACATTAAAGTATCTGAGGACCATGAAAACACACGTGTTGGTGTGTGTGACATTAGTTCTGATAAACATGTTACTATTGCCTTGACAACTCAAGTGATTCCTACTGACAATCACTTCATGGCAGTTTTTTTGTTGTTGTTGTTTTCAATCTGTCGTTACTCATTGGTTCTGAATGCTGGTTGGCACGGGGACAGTGAGGCTTCCTGTCCATCGATAAACCCACCCGAGGAGGAGGGCGTGGCAAGGAGACGATGATTTACAGTCAATGAGACAGGCACTCAAATGAGTGAACCTCAAGAGCGTGAAAATGATGCTGCTGAGATCTGACATTTGAGCATTTCATGAAGATACACAACACTGCAGTGGCTGCGTGGGAAAAGAAAGTAAATACCATGTAACCATTTATATCCTGGGAGAGCGCCAAGTGAAAGAAAAACTATAAAGGACACATTGCTGTTTAAAACACAATAAAATTCACATCCAGTATTCATGAATACATTTTTTTTGTGTGTGAATTTGGAATGTAGCGATGCAACAACAGAGGAATTAATCAAAATAAAACACTTTAATTGTTGCCTAATGCTATTTTTCGAGAGAGAACAACACCAGCTGTGAGTAATATGCAATAATGAAATGGAGATTTGACATGGATGGAAAAGTACTAGTTTTCGTGGAGCATCCAGATTACTTGGTCCACACTAAAAATGAAAGAGTATTAACGTATTCCAATCACAATTCTTTTAATCTTTTGGGTTTTCTTGAGTGTTTAACAGTAAATGAAAGCCTTGTGATCAGAAAATATAACTTCAAGATAAAAAATAAAATGAAAAACCTCATGATTTGTTTGATCCACAACCTCAATTTAATCTAGGCAGTTCATTGTGGCACTGCTTCAAACCAGAGCTTCCAATGACTTTAACCCAACATACAGCTGGTTTACAGAATGATAAGTTGTAAATAAAATATTCTCATTTTTCCAGTCAGGAGACACGAATAAAGCAGGAATTCTAAGAAGCTTTTTATTAAGTAAGAACATTAATATGTTTTTGATTTAGCTCTAAAAGAATAAGCAGATCAAGTTTCAAGCTTATAGCTTAACTTTTGTAATGAATCACTGATATATAGATATAAATGAATCTAACAAAGTTGTACATTTTTTGCATGTTTGCAGAAATATTTCACTTTAAAAAAATGGCAAACAGACACTTAATGTCTCATTATGCATATTTTCGAGCAGAAATTCTCTCATGGCAGATGCCTTAAGTGAAAAAAACGAAAAAGATGTGCAGCACAGTGTAGGTGAAGAAGAATTTTCACTCTGAAAGAGCTTTTAGTCTCTCAATTCTCTCAGCGCTGCTGAATGGGCACTGTGTCTATGAGACTATGTGTGTCCTTGGTACTTGGTAAGAAGCATTTGAATTCCAGCAGCCAGCCTTCATTCTTGTTGAAAGAGGAGAAAGAATGTAGTAATTTTAGGTTGCAAAGCATGGCCTGATTTGACAGAGAGATCAGACGGTGAGAAAACAAAAAGAACAATGGCAGGAGAAAAGTGCAGTAGCTGCGGATCAGAGCGAGAGCAGACAGAGGGTGAGATTTGACGGGACTGACAGCTTCCTCTTCCACTGCACGTAATGCTCCGTGCTGTTCTGCTCGCTCCCTCATCGCTGCTGGTCACACACTTACACCACACCGAAACTGGTATACTCATTGAGAGACCGTTAACTCTCTTTCCACAGTTTGCTGTGATCCTCACCGTCTTCCAGGGTTGTAGCGTTGATCTCCGAGCTGGAAGGCCCGGTGCCGGCTCTATTGAAGGCCTGGACAACCACGCCGTACTGGGCAAACTTTTTCAGATTGTCCAGAGTGTAGACTTCGCTGTCTCCAGTCGCTTTCATCTCCACAATGCTGTACTGGCCGTTGCTGCCCGGGCCGTTTTCTCTGTATCCGATCTGGTAACCTCGGATTACGCCATTCTGCAGCTCCTTCCTGGGTGCCTGCCGAGTCAAAGACAAGAGAAGGAGATGGACGACTCGAGTTTGAACCATACCATGGAGTGATTTTGGCCTGAATTGTGGATAAAAAACATGAATTTTGGATTTCGATGCTCTCAAATTAAAATATTTGGAATGTGTTCCTATATGTATTCTGTTACTGTAATAACAGTAACACGTGGTTTTGCAATACGACTAATTTTAATTTTATCTCATCTTCATTACCCTTGAAAGAAGCTTCAAAACAAATATAAGGTCAGCTCACAAATCTTTGATCCATTAAAACACACCCATGACTGGTATATAAATGTGTTTTTCATCCTGTTCTGACATTATATTCAATAAATTAAAGGGTGCGAAAGGATTGTGTCACTCCGGCTGTACCGAGTCTACTCTTTGCAGGTTTTTACTGTGTTTGTATGTGATTAGACTGACTTTTAAAGATCGGTGAGTTTTTGGAATAGACTTTCTTTCACGATAATTGTCTTTATTGTATCATGATTTCATAACAAATTTAAAGAAAAAAGCAACGCTAAATCAAAGCATCGCCAGACGGCTGCAAGTTCCTCCTTGAAGCTTTCTAAAGAATTCCCATACCGCCCTTTGAAAAACTGAAGCTTTACAGAGAGAATTATAAATCAGGCCAACAAAATGGTTCTCAAAAGCATCTTTAAAGAAGTTCATGTCTGTCACCTTCCAGGTGACTCTGATACTCTGAGAGGTCACCGGCTGCAGGATCACATCCATCGGAGGACCATCAGGCTCTACAGAGGACAGCAAAGACATTTCACCGATGTCAGATGAACATTTTCTGGCTTTCATATTACATATGAAAATATTCCGCCTTTTTTTCCTCCCAGGTTTGCAAAGACAGCCATTCAATACAAAATGCTCAAGGACAGATGCCAGTGTAATCAGCACAGACTCTAATTACGAATACTCAAATAAGGTAAAATGTTCCCCTGCATTCATGAGTGAAAAGCAGTCTTGTCAGGAGACTTACGCGCTTCCTCCGTGCTGATGGTGAGCTCCTTGCTGGCCTCGCTCTTGCCTATGGCGTTGTAGGAGTACATGCGGATGCTGTAGACGGACGCTGGGTGGAGGTCCACGATGTTGGCCTGATTGTTGGTGGGAGAGATGTTTCGAGTGGCGTGCTTCAGCTCCCAGGAATCTGTCAAGGAAGAAAACAGGGACACAGTCACAGTGACAAAAATATGAGCCTTATGTTTTTTCAGGTACATTATTTCAGTCATTCATATGTACAATTTACAAAAACTAATGGAATGGTGCGGAATTTAAAATTACTACTGAGCATGCACATATTATACATTATCATTGAAAGCTTTTGGTCTGCAAATATTATATACACTTCACTATCATGGTGTAATTTTATGCAACATTATGAGAAATATATACTTAATACAGGCAGATTAAATCAAATGACTGCTACTGAGGATGCAACTGAATGCTGAATTGAAAAAAAGACTTTTTATAGCAACAGTACTACTTGTAACTGAGTAATCCGACTGTAGTCGTGGAACTTCGACACCATACCAACAGACCTACCCGTCTTGTTTTTGTATTCAATATCGTAGGAGGTAATGACGCTGTTTCCATCAAATCTTTGCGTCCATCTGAGATTCATGCTTCGATCTTTCACTTCTCGCACCTCCAACTCCGGAGGGTCTGGAGGCTCTGCAGGTTTAAAAGACACACGGTTCACAAAGAGGCAACAAAAACGAGGTGACAGAAACAGCAAAAGAGAGATACGCTTGGATGTAAAGAGCGAAGACTGGAGGTTTTTTTTTCCTGCATTTTATCAATTTTAAGAGGAGATAGTACAGTGCAGGCATTTGCACATGAATGGTTACCTTGCACGGTGAGCTGGATGAGGCCTCGTCCTTCTCCGTAAGAGTTGATGGCATGACAGGAGAAAAAGACTGAATCCTCACGCTCTGCTGGCTTCAACTAAAGAGCGAAAGGTAAAAAGAGAAATGTCAAAGAGACAAACAACTCTATCTTTGCGCGGGGAAATTGTGTAAAGCGCACAGCTTTGTGATGGAGAAGTGCCTCCTGGAGAATATTTTTCCTACACACTATCTGAGTTGTTCTGACATCTCGGCGTTACATGGAGCTGTATAAGTAAGCAAACGCCACCATTCAGGTGATACGCCATACGCCCAGCAGCCTATGCACTTCCTCAACAAATATTCAGCGCATTTCATGAGACATTTGACTTATCCTTGAGGACATGGAGTAATTTACACGACTCCTATCCTACATTTTTAATTATTCATTTTTTTAAAGTCAGTATAAATGAGTGACATTGGAATTATCGGAGAAATTTCCATCTAGACTTAAACAGATGTCAGAGTGGTGAGTTATAAATGAGACAATGACAGGACATCCTCAGCACTCACTTCGCTGCATTACAAATGCTCATTTTTATCCTCTCAAAAATGCTGCTCCACACGGCTGTGTGCAACATTTCTATCTATGGTTGTCATTTAATCGAATCTTTTTTTTTTCCAGCGTGAGTCAGTGTCAGTATGAGGGCGCCACACAGGTGTCAAACAATTAGCTAAACTGATTGGCCTTGATTGGTGCCTGCCCTTGAACAACCTTTAGCTTGTGTTTCATACAAGATTGAAAGTCCAAACAGAAAAAAAAAGGAAAAGAAAAGTAAAGAGAAACCCAAAGAAAGAAAATAAAGAACAATTTATCGCCTGAGAAAGAGTCACAAACTCACTGCTGTCTGATTTCATCAACAACATAATCTGAAACACGTGAGTGTTCTTACCTTGAGTGTAGACAACACCTCGTCCGTCTTTTCGTTGGGACTCGTGGTAATTGAGTAGCGGGGGTTGCGGTCAGGGTCAATGACTGTGTCGCCTCTTTCCCAGCGGATGATGATAGGCCATTCTCCCCTGGCCGTGCAGTTCAGCTCCTTCACATGACCCTTCTTAGCCATGGTGGTGTTTGGGTGGCTGGTGATCATTGCAGGGACTGGAAGGAGAAGGGAAATGGAGTGTGAGATGAAGAAAAGGTGAGAACAAATAGAGTGGAGCAGGGAGAAATAGTAACGGTAAACAGATTGATGAGAGGGATGTGAGACGACAGAGGTGGGTGAAAGAAGGGGAGAAGCAGGAAAATGAACTGTAAGATGATACTAAATAGAGTTAAAGCAAAAAAAAAAAAGAAAGAAAGAAAAGAAAAGTCAAAGTGTGAAGAGGAGGGTAGGATAATGGGAACTTAAAAAGCTGGAGTTTCAAATAGCCAAGTTCCATTGCAGTGGAGTAATGAAGAGCTGTGGTCAATGAGGTAAAGTCAATAAAGCTCTTTTCTCATTCTCCAATAGTTAACATTGGGGTCTAGGTGAATGAAGAGGCAAAAACGATACACTCCACCTTTCGTGTTCACTCTATACACAAAATCCCTCGCACGCTCAATCTTCTTTGTCCAGGACACACAAATGCACGGGCTTGCGAGCACGCACACACAATATCGATCCGAGGAGGGTTCTGCTGTTTTGTTTTCATCACTTATTCATCTCACCCTCCCTCTCTTCCTCTTTTCCTCCCTCTCCGCTGAGCGAAACAGACAGAATTGAGGGAGGCAGAGGAGAGGAACGGTTCAATCAATAACACTAACACTAGAAGGAAAGAGAGAGCGCGCAAGAGCGGGGCGGCCCTTTGATAGCGAAACACGGTGAAACTAGTGGATTTGTGTACGGCTTGTTTTACGGGTCCGTGTCTACAAGTGTCAAAAAGATTTCAGGTTATGTGATTAAAGGCGGTTTGTTGGGTCAATGTACTGCATGCTGCAGAAATATCCCAACCTCAAATAACTGCTGCTGTGTGTGTGTGTGTGTGTCTGTGCGTATTGCTCAGTGCATGCATACACATTTTCACATTGCATTAGACAGAGTCTTGCTGACAACAAGGGCGGTGTGGAGCAATTGATTGCAGATAATGATTAAGCTCAAAGTCTTTTTGATTGTCTGTGGACAGATCCCAGGTGTCAAAAGATCAATTGTTGGCCGGTTTGCTTTCTCACAACCCATCACACACACGCACGCACGCGCACACACACACACACACACACACACACACACACACACACACACACACACACACACACACACACACACACACACACACACACACCCTTCCCTTCCTCCTGCTGTTTCACTTTCAGGTCCATGGTCACCTTTCACAGTGCACGTGTGTGTGTGTGTGCGTGTGTGTGTGTTCACGCCAGCAGGGAGAGCACTGCGAGCTGGCTCGTTGGTTTGACACAGCCAGTAAGTATGTGTGCATGAAGACTGATAAGCAGGGGCAGCAGAGCGGCGTAGATGGGCCTCGCTGCAGTCTTACACGCAGCGAAAAACTCCGACCCTGCAGCATCAGTCTCTCCTGGTCGGCGTACTCACTCTTCACTGTGAGGACCATGCTCTTGCTGATGTCCGAGCCGACCCCGTTGGAGGCCTGGCAGAGGTAGAAGCCGCGATCCTCTTCCAGAACATGTCTGATAAGTAGAGAGCCGTTACCCATAATCTGAATTCGGCCGGTGAGAGGCACAGGGTGGTACTGCTGAGGGTTTCCGATGCCCGCTGGACAGAAAGAGAGAGCCGAAAAAGACTGGTTAAACTTTGCGCTGTGTGGACGTGTGGATGCAACAATGGGCAGAAACAAGTTGACAAACACATCATAGGTGTAAGATAAAAGATGACAGGTTGGTCATGTACCTAGTGCACCTTTGGCGTGCTTCCACATGACCTTAGGAGGAGGGTATCCATCTACAGAACAATTCAGGATCCCTGCCTTCCCATAGATCCCATCCTGGTTGTTGGGCTGAACCACAAACCGAGGAGGCACTGCAGACAGGAGAGAGGGAGGCTTCAACACAGCAGAATTCAACCATATCGAGGCAAGAAGCGTCAACAGAAGAGTTACTGTAGATATTTATTGTGACTTCACATAGTGTAGATTACTATTGATAACATTTGAGTGAGACCATGAAGTTCAGGTTAGAAAGAAATCGTGCAACTCAGTGATACACAGTGTAGATAAATTAGTGGATTTTGTGGATAGTAAAGGCCCGTCCATGCTTCACATGTCCGCGTGGGTGCGCGTTGCGCGTAGGTCCGCGTGACGTAAAAATCGTCATGAATTCCTGTCCGCTAGGGTCCGCGCGGACCGGTCCGCGGACGTCCGCGCAGCAGCCAGAATTTGAGACCGCGTTGCGCATTGCGCGCAGGTCGCGGAAGTGTACGCATGCGCCAGAGCGCCATAGCAAACAAAACATGAAAGTAGACGGAGCTCCAGCCTAATGGCTCCACTTAAAGACACGGAAAGAGTGAAAAACTCGTGGAAAGAGAGAGAGACTGTCTGGAGGGAGGAGAAGGTCTGCAGACAGAAGTGAAAAAGTAACTAATCGCTCCGGCGCAGCCCCGCGATTCAGAAACAGAGAAAAAAGGCTAAATAAACTTTAATACTTAAAGATAATGTACTGACAATGTATGTGCTTAATTTTCTCTAAATAATCCGTAATAAAGGAGCAGATAAACAGTCTGTAGAGCCGGAAAAGCTTGTCGAGGCTGCGTGGATCACCGCGCCTGCACGAGACGCGTACAGCTGAGCTCAAAATGTAGCATGGGAGAAAGCGCGTCCGCATCGGTGGTGCGCGGACCTTCCAAAGCGGACGCGGAAACGCGTACATGTGAAGCATGGACGGGCCTTTAGAGCATAAAGTTTAGTATTGATCACTTTACCCAGGTTATGAGTTGGGTATATGGAGTTCATTTTAGCTGAACTGCATTTGTTGATATTATTATTACTATTATCACATTTTCAACAGTGCTTTGAGCAAACTGTGAAGAAAATTCAAACTTACAAATAATGCAAACGAACTTCATAACCGTAACAAGAAACTTTAACAACATGTGCAGAGTTAAATAACAGCTACTTTAAGCTGAACTGAAGTAATTATACTTTATTAATCCCCTTGGGGAAATTCTGTTTCCACAATGACCAATCTTATTTCCAGGGCGTGGAGGTGCTGACACATCACGGCGCTCCAGGGAACTGATGGGGGTCAAAGGTCTTTTCCAGGGAGCCACAGTGGTGACACATGAGCTGTAGGATTTAAATCACAAGTCCACTTCTCTAACCTCTCGGCCACCACATCCCATAAGAAAGATTCATCTGTGCTTAACTTTGAGACTTCATATGGCCTTTTAACAATAAATTAAAATAGTGTTTTCTTCTGAGTGAGGTTTCTCATTAGTCCAGACAAAAGAGGTGTCTGAGGGAAATGACAACTCTGTCTTGAAAAAAATTCAAATCTAAAACAGATTAGTATACTTATTTCAACTGGCCATCAGTAACAATAACATTTACAGTAAAAAATAAATAAATAAATAAATAACGAAGGTGCATCTCGATACAGGTGCTAAAATGAAATGATATGAGGGCTCTTGTGCAAAATATAAACAGATCATTGCAGATGGTCCCTGACCTTTCTCCTGGAGTTCCTGGTTCTGTTGGCTGTGTTACATCTAGAGTCTCTATTTGCCATTCAAATTCTGCCATAGCAGATTAGTTGATGAATTTAGACTTCAAAGCAATACAATAAACATTACTGCATGGTTTGTTTCACAATCCCAAGTTAGCATCAACAAGGAAGCTGACCACTCATTTTGGGAAAACAATTTATCTGTAATAGCATTCCTCCAATGAACAGTTTGTTCTTTTTTTGTCTATTCTGTCTAGTTTTTAGATATATCACAGCCATACGGAGGTTAAATTGATGGGCTCATGTTTTTGTGATCAACATTTCGTTCCCCCATTCCCAGGTTGTTTTGCTGAAAACAAGATAACGTGAAAACATATATGATTGTTGACTTATTCTTAGTTCCAATTTATCATTTAACAGAACTGAATTTCACTATGGAATGCATTCTAAACTTTGTGTGCCAAACTGCTGAACAAAACTGTAAACTTCTGTCCAATCTTCTCCATGGAAAAGAATCTTTTAACTGATTGCCGGACCATTCTCCACAGACCACTTTGACCTCTGAGTCGTCCTGGCTCTTCTCTTCTCGTCTCACCTGTGACTGTGAGCTGCCTCTCTGTGCTGACAGTGGCAGCGTCGTTGCTGGCGATGCAGGTGTAGTTGCCGTTGTGTTTGAGGGACACCTTGGATATCTGGAGGGAGCTCATGAACTCTTTTGTGTCGATGGTGATGCCCGAGGAAGGCACAATCTCCTGGCCATCCTTACGCCATGTGATACGGATGGGCATGTCTCCGGACGACACCACGCAGGCGATGTACATCAATTTACCGATGGACGTCGGCGGAAAGTCGAATGGCTGGATCAGTGGGGGAACTGAGAGAGGTGGAGGAAGACATGAAGGAGGCGTGAGAGTTAGGCAGCATAAGACGTACAGAGAAGGAGTTAATTGAGCAGTTTTAGGGATAAAGCAAAAGGAAAATAGTGAAATATTAAAATGTAAGTGAAAGAGACAGAAGAGGCAGATCAGGTTTGAGAAAATAAATGATGAGGATGTGAGTGGGAGGGAGAAAAGGCAAGGACAGAGAAAAAGGCAAGGACAGGCAACGGGGTGAAACAAAGGCCAGATAGATAGAAGTGAAAGAGGGAATGGAAATAAAGAAAAAAAGCAATGAATGAAAACAGTTTGAGGGATGTTTAAATGAGTGGGGTGAGCAAGAGGTGAGGAAAAAGGTTTGAGGTGGATATGAATAAATGAAGGAGAAAGAAAAGAAAGCAAGTCAGATGAGAAGACAGGCATAAATATGAGGAGATGTATGGTTTTGAAGATTCGGGGGCATTGAGAGGACACGGGGTGGGAAAATGAGTGACGAAGGAAAGGAGGAGAAACACTGTTAAATTTCTGTATGGAGGGCAAACTTGACAGTTTCACCTGACAGTCTGATTGGTGGGATCACGGTTCTTTTTTTGTATTTGACTTCAAGGGGATCAGAACGATGACATGTTGGGCCTGGACTCACAAAGCTCCCTCACCGCTGCAGCCTGCCCTACTAGCCCACTACCCACTCTGCAGCCGTCTGCGCCCGGAACCAAACCCTCCACCCCACCCTGCCCTGCTAAAGCCAGCCCATAATAGCTGCTCTAATTAGAGCCCCATCCATAGGGGAAAGAACAGTGTTGCCATGGATACCGGCAGAGGTGATGGGGGTGGTTTGGAGTGGGGGCTGAGGGGAGGTTGGTGCTGGTGCTGGTGGTGGAGGGGTTACTGCTGAGACATCTGGGGGATTTAATCTGGGCCTCGTTAAAATTCATCTAATTAAATCAGAGACATGACGAGCGCACATCCATACAAGCACATACCGACACCCCGCACGCAGCAAATGAACACGCATGTGCACATGCACGCACAAATACTTGTACAGTCACGCGTGTGTGAGCGAGTGCGCGCGCGCAACACACATGACGAGCGCAGCAGATTTCACACATCATGCAAACGTCAGGCCCAGATACACACACTCCTCACACTCGACATCTTCCTAAAACAAACATGTCATAGCACCGCCGCCGAGAACAGAGCGGAATACACAAGGTGACATGCAGAATACACACAACACACACGGTTTGTCATTCACACATACACACACGCACACATATATGCATGAGTAAGGCATGCACACACAATAATCTTATACAATAGCACTCTCCTACTCTGTGTAATTGCTGAGTGGTTGAAAGCTCGCACCAGGCCTCTCCGCCCCTTAATCAGGGGTTATTAGAGGCAATGCATACAGCTTTGTTCTTTCTTCTCCCTCTGTTACACTCACACCATTTTGCTCGAACTAGTATTACTCACTTCTCATCGCTTTTACAACCACTCTATTTGGCATTCATAATTTTTGGATTGTGACATGATGAAACACAGCGAGAGTCATTTAATTTGTGGTTACTCAACATCATTTGACGTTAGTTTTATAGTAATTTATTGCACAGGCCCCACGGAGACAGGAGAGATTTTCATCTCTCTCTTGTTTTTGATAAATAAAACCCAGCCGTGAGTGAAAAACTGTGCGCGACTGACCTTTGACAGTGACATAAACAGTCTGTGTGATGAATAGCTGTGGTTGGATCAGCACACTGCACACATAGGCCCCTTCGTCCATCCCCTTCTGGACGTCGCTGAGTTTTAACGTCCCATTTTCGTACACGACCTAGGCAGACATCAAGGCCGTTAGAAGCAGGTGTGATTCTGGCTCTCAGTCATCACTTTGATTTAAATAAGACGATTAAATGAGATAAGATCAAAACACGGTGGACATCCAAGTAAAAAAGAAAGTCTTCTGATCTGCTTTGAGTCTTAAATTGTTTCGATTTTGGAAGATTTCAGATTTAATCCAACAGAAGTCTTCTGTGGGCTTTAGTAGCAAGTGGAATTAGGGATTTAAGGCCTTTTTTTCATGGAGTCATCATGGGTGATGGGGACAGTCGGTGGCTTTCATTTTACCCACAAAAACTCTTGTCTGGTTCAGGGATTCGAATCAAAAACTTTCAGTCACAAGTTTGCTTGACTAATCTTTAGACCAACACCATTCAAGTCACTGGTTCTCATCACAATGACGGCATATTGCTTCTCATATGTTGACTATGAGTCATAAAAAATTAATGTATTTGAAGATATCGCATGTACAATGTATCAGTGATTTTGACGAACAACCATTTCATTATTACGATATCAGTGTGTGCTGGTAATTCTTTTTAAAAAGAACTGTAAACACTATTCATGCTTTGAATATTCAAATGTTTTGACATGTATTTTAAAAATAGTCACAGATAAAAGCATCCAAAACTGCTCAAAGACCCCATAATTGATGTCAGCTATCAGCTACAAACTTGCCAAAGTAAAAGAGAAGGAAACATCAACACATTTTTATGTTATGAGGAATTTTAAGATCATCTCTGATAAGCAAGTTCATCTAAAGTTACAAAACAATGCAAAGGATTTTTTTTTTCACAATTTGATTAAAAACTGCATTCCACCTTTATTTTACATGGACTTACATATCCTTTCATGACTGATAATCTCATATAGTTAATAAAAATCAGAGGCTATAAAGTTTAACAAATGCTTCAAATCTTTTAGTTCATGTATTATAGGCATAGAAAAAAACAAGGAAACAATTAACCTCTGATGGAATAATAACTTCATCTAATTTGTCGAGGTTTATCTGAATGGTGAGAATAGGGATTGTCGAAACATAACGTGCCCGATATGAGATTGAAACACAAACAAACAAACAAACGAAGAAAAAAAAAGATCAAGTTCCACCTGGCGATGATTGTCAGGCAGCAGAAGTCCCTCCTTGTACCAGTTGATTGAGTAATACGGGTAACCAATCACACGGCAGTTTATGAAGGTGTTTCTTCCTGCCACAGCTGTGATGTTTTTCATCGGCCGAATCCTTGGAGGACCTGATGGGAGAGAGAGAGAGAGAGAGAGAGAGAGAGAGAGAGAGAGAGAGAGAGAGAGAGAGAGAGAGAGAGAGAGAGGGAGACGGGGAGGAGATTCAGAGAAAAAAAGAGAAATGGGTTGATCAGAGGAAAAGAGAGAGGAGGAAAAAGAAGATCATTAGTTCATGGTGCCAGAAGTAGGTCGTGGAATTTTAGGAATAAAGAGGAAGGGGTGATCGGGGAGGGGTTTGGGGGGAAGGAGTGGATAGAGGAGGAAAGAAGCATGTGAGGGTGGAAAAAGAGAGAGTTTAGAAAATCCTGCCTCAGTGGTGAAATAAATTGGGCTCGGTATTCGATTTACTTCGACAAGAGAGTTTTATAGCTAGTCACCAGGACTGAACATCCCACTTCTGGCATTGTCTTTCATAACTGTTTGACCACACAGGTGTATTTTTTTTAATGGACTACTAAGTGACATACACAACCACTTAACTATTTCATAAGCTTTCCTTATGATGTATGAACCTGAAAATAAGTCTTAAAAGTTTCCAGTTTAAATAACGCTGAAATGGTACAGATCACACCTTCAGTTCTGTTTTCTCTGGCAACAAAACACACTAGTTGAAAGACTGTGGAGCCAGAGGCGGCAGCCCAGCAGGGTTATTACTGACTGGTCACCCAGGACTAAACATGTCCATTTTATTCAATGCTACAGTTTATCTATTTGTTTAAAATCATTTGAAGGTTTACAGTTGATCAGAAGGACTCATGGTTGTATGGATCAACAAGTGTCTTCATATTGCAAACCAAAGCTCATCTTCTTTAACACTTTAATCATGGACAATTTGTAACTGTGTGTTTGCAATGCCCTTGGATTCACTGAGGGGAATATGAATTGCCTTTTCCAAGACGACAGAGTAGCAGACATATTGCCTGCAGTGCAACAACTGCACACGTCTGTCTTACCTGTCTACGGAAAAACTAAGGAGATACAAGAGCTGCAGCTAAATAGAGCAACAGTGACCACAGATGACCAAGAACTACAAAAATATGATAAAAAATATTATGTAAACCTGACGTGGGTCAATATGAACAGATTTCGTGCCACCAGAAAGAGAATTTGAATTCCACCAACTAATATATGGATGGGAGTTCTCTGGTGACATTCTACTGTTCAAAACCATGCATTTGGGTTTGATTGGTGACTGTTAGATTTCCTGCTGGTGTTATTGTGAATGAGTGTGACTGTCTGTTTCTCTGTACTGATGGGTGGGTGAGTTGTCCAGGGTGTTCCCTGCCTTTGCTTACGGTCAGCTTTATTCTCATTCTGCGTAACCTTAAGGTGGATACATTTTTTTTTTTTAAATGGATAGATGTATATCATATTTTCACCGTGACCCACACATGCTCTTAAGGAACATGCAAACTCCACACAGAACGGCCCACAAGATAAACAGTGGAGATTCTTAGAGCGCTAACCACTACACTATGATGCAGCCCCAAAGTTCCTTATTCAAACTTCTACATCAGGCTTTCAAATTAAAAGAATCATATTTAAGACAGCATTTCATCCTTCTAGAAATTTCTGTTCAAATCCAATTTTAGTTTTTGACCTTCAGTTTTAAAGCATCTAATGTCCATGTCACCATAAATAATTGTGAGCTGATCAAAAAAAGAAAATAAATAAAACACTGATGTGACGTTCAATGTCATTTACTTTTTTCCCCCTCATCCAACATCCACCCACCTCCTGCTTTAACTAAGCTCTGGTTGAGGAGGAGCAAATCCCCCTTAAACATGTGGAAAGGCAGGGTGCACTCTGCACAGACCACCAGGTGCCACAGAGCAGAGAGACAGACACACACTCACCTTCATGTCTGCAGGCAGTTTCAAAGTGACTAATTAACCTTGAATGTATATTTTTGGACTGTGGGAGGAGACCAGAGTACCTGTAAAAAAAAAACCCTCACACTTCTACACAACACAGAAAGGGCAAGCCAGGACTCACACTGAAAATATACCTGCTGTGAGGAGAGAGTATTGTGTGCCTCTTATAAGACCATATCATTACTTTTTCTTCATTTTACCCTAAAAGCCATCGCAATGTATGCTTTTAGAACTCATTCATATTAACTTCCAGTTCAGAGAAAGACTCTTGGCACATAACACCTAATTTCCTTCAAATTGCAAAAAAAAAAAACAAAAAAAAAAAAAACATTCTTCAGATGTTACTCTGCCATAATTTTAACATCTCTGCAAAGTAAAAAGAAAAAGAAAAAGAGGATGACCTGAACTCAAAGAAACTGAACTAAAATCATGAGTTATATCAGGTTTTACTGCAGCAAAATTCTAAATCAAGCTGGAAAATTTAATTTGACACTAAGAGAATCTGAATGCGTACATGAATGCAACAAATGATGCATGTCAAATTCAGTCTTCAGAATCCAGATTCAGTTTCTGGTGGCACAACGTTCACAGTCATCTGTCACCTTTAAAACACGGAGTCTGAAATCTACACAGCCCGGCAGACAAACAACCAAACGGACACAAAATGTGTTTATGTGTTTAGCATTATTGCGAGACACTGGAAGCTCTCGCTCAATCCTCCGTCACTTCTTATGTGACCTTCTCACCATTGTTCATCTGGAACCTTTGTTTTTGTCTCTCCTTCCAGCCCTCCTACCCCCACTTCACTCCGTCTCTTTCCCTCTCCTCCCTTTCGCAGCATGTGCTGAGCTTTGAAGTCGCGGCTTTGACGAGTCAAAGATGTATTATTCAGTAGCACTGTCTCAGGCATACGCGCACACACACACACACACACACTCACACACACACACGCAGACAGATGCAGATACAGGGACAGTATACACGTGCGGATTACTATGTCTACGTAAACTCATGCATTCACTGCTGGTCTCCCATTGAATAAATTAGTTGAGTGGATCACATTTCAGTCAGTGACTGTTTTTTCCAAGTGTGGATCTGAATGTTTTGTGCGTCTGTTGAGCGCAGTTGCCTCAGTTTGTGCTGCATGTTGGGTTGAAACTCCCTGGCAGAGGGGTTCATTCTCACGCCGCCGATCGCTCTGGCATGTCCGCCCAGAGCAGACTCGCATGTCACAACTACACAGCTCATCAAAGGACGGAGCAAAGAGAGACAGAGAGGGGAGGAGAGACAGGGAGACGTACAGGCAGCGATACGGGCCTGTCCGTCGATGTCGCTCCACATCTGTCATCGCACATGACAGCAACATCACCAGTCTCTTCACCATCGCTCCCTAACGGACAGTCCTGTCCATCCTTCTTCTCTCATTTCATCTCGTCGGCCTCCCCTCTTCACTCATGCCATCTGCGTCACTCTCCCACTCCCGTCTTGCAGTACATTAAGCTGCAGTCTATTTAGTTGAATGTTTTGTTTGTTTGCAGCGTGTGTAGGATCGTTGTCTACAGGTAGGCCGAGCAGGCAAAGAAGTGTGTGCGTGTTCATGTCGACAAAACACTTACACAGTGCTACTGTGTAAATGGAACAAAATCACACTATTTGTTGCGAGTTTTGTTTGTAAATCACACCGTGTTGCAATTGTTTTTTTATATAATGGTTAAGAATAAAAGTCTGTGATACACCAGCTTTGAGTTCATTATTGCATTCTGCACGCAACAAAAGAGATTAATTACAGAAAGTCATTCATTAATCACGGTTAAGAGCTTTAATCATGGCCCAGCACTACTCAAAAACTGACACAGTTACAGTTACTAAAGTTTCAGTTTGTTGTTGCCTGTTCTTCAAGTCTTTAATAGAAACAAGTGTTTCCATTTTCTTCTTTCTTTTTCATTTTTGCTCGCTGAGCTGATTCTTAGCCTGAGCATGAGCAGGAGCCGTCGTCTCGATGACCTCTGTTTACTGAAGGAAGAGGGCCTCATTATTCCTGAACTAAGTCCTCCTGACAGCAACATTAAAGATTTAGATATCAACAGTGGCTGTGATGCATTCCCAGCTCTAATTAAACATGATCTTAGCTTTAACAGAGCTGTGTACCGCTGTCTGCATGTTGCTAGTCACCTCAGTTATTTTGTTGTGGTTTCTTCTGGTCATCGTTCATACATAGATCTGTTTCTTTCAGGTAACATGAGATCCCAGATGAGTGTGACCAACTGGAAGCTGTAGTTTTTAAGGAAGGCATTAAGATGTGACCTGTCATATTATTAGATTTATATCCTAGTTGATTTCATAGTGTTTAATTTGTCCCCATCCAAAAGACTGCTACCCTTCAAAACATTCCGTTTCATGATTTCTCCTTCAAAAGCCCATAGAAAAAGAAACTTAAAATTATGAGTCCGTTTCTCCAGTAACTTTCTCTTTTCTTTCCAGAATACAAAATCCCTTCAGAGATTGTGTCTTGACCAGTAAATTATTTCAAGATGAGATCTTCTTCTATGAATGATCAGTTGACCGTAATGTGAGTTGAAATAAATACACCTGGTTGATTTTAAAACTTTCTGATGTTTCATTTTTTTAAATTGCAAACGCAATGTGAGTTAAAGACCCGTATCATGCCTTTCTGAGAATGCCAAAGTCACTTACAGTCAATAATAAGCTGTTAAAGTTTCTTTTTGAGCAACAAACAAAAAATAGCAAGTAAACATACAACAAACTATGTTTCATTTAGTTTTGTAGCCTCCGTCCGCAATGTATTTTCATTCAATGAAGCTGTTTCCCGTGAAATCAAACTATTCTATATTTTGTGGATTAAATCAAAGACTATGGAGGCAGAAGTGCTGAAATTTTATAATCAGCTGGGTAAGTTTCCATGTCTCATTTGAAACAAGGCATGTTACCACAGATATCATTCTTCAAAAATCAGTACCTGCTCTCAACGTCCTTTGAGGTTTAATCTACCTTTTAATGTCAGAGAGGCTTTTTATACATGCAAAGACCACATTTTAATACTACGAGGCCTTACTTTGAAGAACTAGATTCCATTTTATATAAATCAAACTTTTAAATGTAATATATTCGCAAAAAAAAGGAAGTTTGGAGAAAAACGGTTGAGGTCAACCTGAACTGGTGGACTCTCCACCCTCTCTTTAAAGAACTACCGAGTAACTGTAAACAAGTGCTAATTTTCAAAAACTAGCAAACGTACGAAAGATAGACATACAGAACCAAATATACAAAAGGAGAAATAAATTTTTAAGAGAAAGTCAAACACAAACAGAGCGATAGATGAAGAGATATAGAAAGATACAGGAGAGGATATTGGTCGGGGTGGGGTAGGGGGCTGGCTGTAAAAAGCCTCTGTATGACTGATATTGAAAAGTAGACAGGCACCTCTTACGTTTATGCGCGCTTGGTACTCAGCACTACCGGCCGAGTTTCGTGCGGCGCACCGATACACTCCTCCATCGCGAATCTGCGGGCTGCTGACGTTGACGTGGCTCACGGTGCTGCCGTCAGAGAGGGTGTACTGGCTGGCCCGGACCCGCGACAGGTCCCGGGCCACCGGCTCGTCGTCCAGGGTCCAGGTGATGGTGGGCGGCGGCGCCCCTTTGGCGGCGCACATCAGGGAGAAGGGTTCGCCCGGGACCACCACCCTCTCGCTGAAGGAGGCGACGATACGGGGCGTGCCGTCTGAAAATCAACCACAAGTCCCGGGAGGTCAGAAACAAAAGTAACGTTTCATCAGCGAAGCGATGGAAGAAGGAATAAAATGAGAAAATAGACACGAACTTAACACCTACTAGAAACAAAAATCAGACATCAATGGAAATTTCATGCAGTAAAAATTATGATATTAAGTGGTTTAATCAAAACCTTTGCACCTCTGAATGGATTTCCTTTATGTCGTTAATCAAGAGTTCAACACACACTGAGTCATCTCAAACTATTAGATTATGATTGGAAAATTAATTGTTGTGTCACTTATTTCTACATTCATAGTTTATTCGCAAAAATAGCTCACCTTCCAGCAGTATGATGGAGAAGTCCTGGGCGGTCTGTCCCTTGCGTGTAGCAAAGCACTGGTAAGCCCCCGAGTGTCTCTTTTGTGCAGCGGAAATGAAGAGCGTCTCATTGTGAGCCCCCTGGATGGAAAAGTGCTGATCGGGCAGGACCGGTTCCGTGTTTCGGTACCAGGACACGGTAAAGTGTGGGGAACCTTGGACGGCGCAGGAGAGGATGACCGTACTGCTGATCCCCGTCTTCAGGTTCTTGGGGGACAAGGTGACCCTCAGTGGCTCTGGAGGAACGAGGACAAAGTGGAGCAGAGTTAGGAACAAAGGGAAGGAAGTCCCATAAGCAGGGTTAGTTCAAGGCGAAACGCTCGGTGAATGACAGAATTCATTTCGGCATGACACGAAATTTATCTCGGCAAAATACATTTTTGCTTGGCTACGCTGTGTTGGTCGGGCAGCAGAGACACATTTACATGTGGGGAGATTGTGAATTACTTGTCTGTTAAGTTTTCTCTCATTGATTTGTGTGTGAGCGTGCGTTTGTGTGCGTGCACGCTAACCAGTAAGAGAATGTAAGACAGGAAGACAGAAAGGGGAGAAAATGTCAGTGAGCAATAAAGCAGCTGGTGTTAAGTGCTGGGGGCTGCTGGATGTGTGCGCGTATAAGTGTCTGTGCGGCAGAGCGCGTGCGCGTGTACGATTTCCTTCATAGGCAAGAAGTGCGCGTACTGTATGTGTGCGTCCAGAGTTGTGCACGCGTGCCACCTTGCATGGCCTGTCAGTGGAGGTTTGCGGACTGTGCAGTGATGTGCCCTGTGGCTGGGCTGCCCGCCGTCCACTAACCTCACTCTTTTACTGACCATCTTCAAATTTTATGTCTCCCTCGCCACTCCTCCCCCCACATCCATGCAGTCTTCTCCGTGCGAGTCGCCTCCTCACATCCATGCAATTAACACACATAGCATTTTAACATTTTAAGATGGTCTTTCCTTCCCTCTTTAACGTCCTCTTTAAATGGACTGACAGGCCTGCACGACCACCGCTCTCCTCTGTCACTGTGAGGACGCCCCAGGTTTCAGAGCGCAGTGGGGGAGCGAGCCGTCCCCGCAGATCAAGCTCATACTCATCCCGTCGGGCGGCTGCATGGAGCTTAAACATGTTTGCGTCCTGACGCCACGTTCCTGTCTCTCCTCTGCTCTCCAGCGCTCAGTGTGGGACATCACAGGTTAGGAGAAGCAGAGGCTCTCGCTTCCGCCGATTTACACACCTATAACGTTGAGGTGACCCGTCACCTCTTTGGAGCCGAAGCTGTTGGTGACCTCGCAGATGTAGTTCCCGCTGTCCTCCAGTCTCAGGTCAGAGACGGTGAGGCCGGTGATGCGCCGTGTCCAGCGGGAGTCCGCGGGTAACGGCCGGCCATCCTTCAGCCACCGGATGGTGGGGTTCGGGTATCCGGAGGCGACGCAGGGCAGCTCCACGCTGTGCCCCACCTGCACCTCACCGGACTGGAAACTGTCCAGCACTGACGGGGTGGACTCCGTAGGGTCTGTGGACAACGAAGTTCAAACTCATGTTGTCAGTGAGGACAGTGCCAGTCAGCTGCAAGGACAAGTAACTTGTTGCTTTACCCATAACAGAGAGCCGGGCTCCATTGCTCTGGCGGGTCTCTCCACTGTACTTGTGCTTTGTGATGCAGCGGTAGGTGGACAGAGCGTCTTCCTTCTGCACTTCTGAGATATACAGGGCGCCAAATGAGGTCAGGAAGAACCGGTTACCTGCAGAGGACAACAGAAGGGGGGAAAAAAGCAACATTAGCTACCATGATGAGCATTATAAGCACCTTTCCATAGTTTAAATATCCTTCAACAGAGAGCAGCCAAATAGTCTGATCATACGGCGTTATGGACGAAACATGAGAACATATTCAGAAAAATTACAAAGAAAAAGGGACGTTTGGATTATACATGTCTTCTAAGGGCACAAGCACAGCACTTAGATGAACACATGGGAGCTTTTAAGAGACTCCATCCCATCCATCTCGTGAGATATACACAATGGAAAAGGACAGATAAGAAAAAGGAAAGAAGAGAGCAGGGAGTTATTGTAGGTGTTAATAATTAATGTGTGTGTGTGTGTGTGTGTGTGTGTGTGTGTGTGTGTGTGTGTGTGTGTGTGTGTGTTATGGTAACAGCAGATTAGCGTCATTTTCATTTCACATCAGTGACTGCTTGGGCTGCTTCTGATTTATCCACATGTCAATAGAGAGTATGTGTATGTGTGTGTGTGTGTGTGTGTGTGTGTGTGTGTGTGTGTGTGTGTGTGTGTGTGTGTGTGTGTAAGGGAGAGAGAGAGAGAAGAGGAGAGAGAGAGAAAGGAAAAAAGATGAAGAGAGTGTATTTTGGTGTTTGATTCTTTCCGCCTCTGTGAGTCTTTTTGTATTCTGTTTCCCCAAAGGGTTATTTTAGACAGTGTGCACTTCAGAGTTTGTAGTAGATTGCAGATTGTTTGGTTATGTGAATGCCAGTGTAGTGTGCCTGATTTTGTGTCAGTGCGTGTGTAAACTTCCTGAGTGTTGTTTGTTGTACACCATGTTTCGATATGTCTTTTCTATGTTGACAGGGGGTGAGTTTGAGTAAAACACAGGTGCAGTGAATAGTTGAATATTGGAAATTTGTGACACACACACCACACTCGCTCACACACACACACAATTAGGGCTCTAAGCAATAGGTCAGGCCCTTGCCAAGTCACAGCGCAGCAAATTTATTCTGAGCACTTTGGGTGCTGGCTTCTAGAGATGTGTGCAATTGTGGATGAAAAGCAGCTATTGTAGTGTGAAAACTTGAAAAACCTTCAGCTTGGGCTGATTTTCATTTTCTGCTTCAAATACACTTTAGGAGCGAGCACCGACATATAACATGGCCAGGCGCTTTTTTCTTCAGGTCTTTTTCTTAAGTTTTCATTCATAAAACGCACGTACCAAGCACACGTAGATGTTTAGAGGGGAGTGTAAGGTAGGTATCAATATCTAACTCCGTGGATGTGTGTGTTTGTGCTGACACAATGTGAGCAACAACAATCAATGCATTTTATGGCCGTGCCGCTCCATCCAAAGGAGATTTATGAAAACAGAAAGGCCTGATCTGGCTCCCTGCCACATACACACTAACAAGACGAGGAAAGGAAGGAGGAAGCAGGCCTCGCTCCTTTACTCTGTTTACATTCAATATTAACACACAATAATTACATCCAATCAATAGGTTTTCACTTTTTACAAAGGCGATAAAACGTATTCCTGTTATCTCAATTGTTGCCGCATTTAAAAAATGTTAACTGAGGCCAGTTCATACGTCAATGGACAAATAAAGTTGCATCAGTATAAGGAGGCAGCATTATTAGATAATATCAAACACATTCATATTGTTCGGTTTACTTTATTTTATTCAGATTTACTGAATGAGCTTTTATTGTTTTTACCTTGCCTTTGAATTCATTATTCATTTTATGCAGAGAGGATTTTTGAACACAGATAACTATTTTATTGAATCTGATTTAATTTGATTAGAATTTACTTCATTAATTTTTTTATACGTCATTGTATTTATAAAAGAAAGGATTCCAGATACATTTAATTTAATTCATAAAGTTTGTTCTGAAATTCACATTAATACAGTATGCTAAGCCTTCCATTAAAGTGCTGTTTTTCTTTATTTCTTTACATTATCGAGATACTGTAAACCTCAGTATAAATGCACCTGTCATATGAATCGCTTGTTCCATTGGACAAAACATGTGCTTTAATTGTGCTAAACCTGCAATACAAGGGTAAAATTGTTTTGCTAAGTGTAATTGTGGATGCAAATTAAAATTAAACGGGTTGTAAACTGATACATTGCTTATCACTAACTAAATGTTTAGAATTGTGATCAACTGATTACTTTCATCACTGCAGACTTTTTGCTTGCTTTAACCAACTAAGAGGTAATTTAACGTCAGTGGGAGTCGAATCAGTTTTCTGAATATGCAAACACGTATGTGGCGTGCATCTGCATGCATATGTGAAAGTTCACACAGACGTGTTTTCATGTGAGTCAGACTGTTGTACTGAGTGCTTGGCGACGTAGGCTATAATTTCCAAGCCTGCCCTTTTGTTCCAACCTGGGTATTAAGCCTTACAGGATAATATGCACTTGGCGAGTAGAACCCTGTATAACAAACTGCTACACCCTGTCACAACATGCCTGGAGAGAGAAAGACAGATCAGAAGCGGGTGCAGGAGGAGGGGGCACGGAGCAGAAGGGAGAGGAGGGGAGGGGGTGCGGGAGTGAAAAATTCAAAGAAGGTTATGAATGGAGGGAGAAGAAGTGCTGCAGAGCACCGCCGTAAAAAAAAGAACTGTATTTAATAGGTGTTTCATTGAAAATATCCTTTCGGTTTATTGATGATACAATTCATGTCCCTCCAGAGTTCACAATGACAGATAAAGCATCAAGGTGTGAGATACAGTTTTTATGGGTGCTCTCGTTTTAAGGCACATTGTCGTAACTGTTAAAAGCAACTGAAGGAGACATTTTTTGAAGCATTTACAACTACTGAAGGTGCAGAAGTGCACGAGAAAGTCAAGCATTGTTTTTTCTTTAAATGATCCAAAAAAAAAACCGTTGAGTCTCATCCAAACATGTGGCTCATCACAGTCGGAAAATATCCGGGCAGTCTTGGGATTTTTCAGCACCACACTCATGGTTGGGACAGCTGTAGAGTGAGCCAGTGGTGTCCAACCATGTTATCCCTGAATTTCCCCACGATTGCGTCTGAGAACTGTGGCAGACCTTCTCTCCCTCCGATCAACGATTTGCTTCAGCATCACAATGAAGACAAATACTGGTGGACGCAACTTTCATCACTATAGCAGAGAAAGGGCCTTCGTAATAAATGTTCCTCAGGTTTCCTCTTGATTCAAGTAGGAGTCTTTTTCCATGTGAAAATAAAATTTTCACCTCGGTGGGGGGGGGGGGGGGGGGGGGGGGGGGGGGGGGGGG